>NC_135552.1:16897193-17062193 GCF_964340395.1 Glandiceps talaboti
GAATAGTTCTTATATGCTGTAAAATTAAAGGCGAGAGGTAAGAATATTACAACTAGTGCCATTGGCACTGTAGAATAACTGATTTTATTGAAAATATAAAGTTAATGTCACTACAAATGAGTATAGTCAGTTGAAAGATTGTGTAGTTGTCTGATTATATTTCTACAATGGAGATGATCAGTATTTGAGGGGGGGGGGGTGTTGATTGGAAAGTATCTTACCCCTTAGACCATTCTAAAAATGGTTCTAAAGTGGTCTGCGCTTACCCGAATCTCTGAAAACCAAGTTATTGTTAAGGTCCACTTCAGTCCACTGCTCTGAAGGGTTTCTGGGGTCTTTGGCTGGCCAGCATCCCCACGAGATGATATATTCATCATCCGGAATGGTCTGAGACAAGTATTTTGTCCATATGTCTGCTTTCTCTATCTTCAGAGCTTTGTCCATGTGGCTGAATAGCGTGCACAGTCGGATATCAGTTTCATTATCAAATACATTGAATCCATTTGTGGAATAGGTAAATGCATCACATTCTGAACTGTAAGAGATACGGGGGATATCAACACTTGGTTTGTACATCATGGAGGGTGTAGTTCAATGGGATACGGAAAAGCCCTGGCGTTAGAAATCAAATATACATCGATGACATCTTTGTTTAGAAATGTCAACACTTTACGGGTGTAACCATGCGTAAACCCGGGAGCACTTTAAACTAGAAGAGGGAGAAACATAAATACTGCCCTCTCTGTCCATTTTTAGCATACCATTCGCTCACATCAATTACTCACTGTGCGAACATCGAATCCGAAAGTTGAGACACGGTTCAAAAGTTACTAAAAGCTATTGACACGCAGTGATAGTAATTGGATTTTGATTATTGCAGTGCACCAAACTATTACCTCTTTATGCATTCTTCGTAGCACACGTCGACATCCATATTATATATATTTTCGAGCAAAAACTCCTCTTCCCGTCCAACTGCATATGTGCATGCTTTCGTCCAACCAATGAACGACTGGGGTGTGATGTATTCTCCATTCGAACTTCTCTGAAGTGCACACGTACACACTTCTCCATTGGTCAATGGAACCCTGTTGTGTATGAGTGTGACGTCATCTTGAACTAGAATTGTTAAAGCATAATAAATACGTCAATAATTCTACGAAAACAGGATGTACGTACGAGACATCAGGTTTTCTCCTACATCGAGATGGGTCAGTATGCCATGGTATAGTGTCGTGTAGGGTCGAAGCACTAGCGCCACCACTCCATTTGCTATCCTAATTGATTTTGATTCTGAATCGTTGGAACGATCAAAATATCAGTTAAGATAGGCGGAATGGTGTAGTAACGATATGCGACAGTCGTACAAGTCTACAAGTTTCTAGTATAGTGTAGGAGCGACAATTTATCTGAAAACAGGAAAACATTCAATGTAGATGCTTATCTATATGTGAATACATTGCTTCAAGAAACTCAATGACCAACTAGAAATATTTTTTCCTCATACTATACTATTTTGGAAGAAATGCTTTGAATTGACATTTGACAAGTTTTACCGACACATATGTCCAGCCATCCATCCATCCAGCCACCCACACTTAAATGTAACATGTGTGGGATAGGGCAAAGGCTGGACGGGGTACAGAGCATGATGGGTAAAAAACAACTGCGATAGCTCATTACATGTTATACGCTGCGCTGTGAGCCTTCATTGTGTACACTTCGATCGTGTGTGGTACGTTTACACACAGACAAGTTTGTGGTTTACTTGGTAGACATGTCTGTGGATTACAATGACGGTTGCTCAGTGTATTTTTGGGGTATTTTCAACTCGTCGTAATTTTCACAAAAAATCACCCTTTTAGATACAACAAAAGCTACTGATATTTCTTCCTCCGTGCTACAATAATCAATTTTGGAATTATTGATAGGAATACTGATTTTTCGGCGATTTCGTGAAGCATACTTGGCCCCGAGGTCGTAAATTTCGGCCCGGTTTTGCGCCCATTTGTTTTTTCGCCCAAAATTTACAAATTTTACAAAATATATGGATTCTTGTGTACTTTAAATGGCTATAGTAAGAAAAAGACAAGGTCCGTTCAAGATTTTCAGAAAGCGGGTGATCCGACCCAGAGTCGAAGGTTTGACAAGCGATGTGACAAGGCAAACAGGCGAGCTTCTCGCAACTGGCTCAACTACTAAATCACCGTTCACACCCAATTCCACACAGGTTTGAGATATTTTCAAGTAACATGTAACTTGTAAATTCGATATTACCACGCAATTGTGTGTAATAGTGACACCAGAATGAAGGCAACTCGCGTAAGCAGATCATATTTTTGAGTGCAGTGTCATGAGTTCAGCGAATTCGGGTCGCTAAAATGTGCTACAAACACAACAACAATGAATCAGATATAGCAACAGACCAAAACTTACCGCATTCTCCTTGATCCGACAATCGTAAACCTGGAGCGCACACTGGTAGTGAAAGAAAGAAAGCAATTAGTTGTTGAGTATTTATTCAATTATGGCTTCTGCAATCATTGAAAGTTGAATGAAAGAGGAATTATTGAAACATTATAATTGTATTCGAATTCGTATTTGTATTTGTATTTGTATTTGTATTTGTATTTGTATTTGTATTTGTATTTGTATTTGTATTCAGATAGCTATACGCATCCTGCAACAAGGATATATCAATATTGCAATTTATTTTGAATGGCGGTGTCTCCCTTATTTGTACAAACCCCCCCCCCCCCATCCTGCACAAATGATATACACTTACTTTGATGACAGTTTTCAGATGGCTGGCCAATGTTGCATTCATCCCAGGGGACATCTGGATCAGTTGTGAAACACCAGGCGGTTGTGCGATCAGTAGGATTACGGCAAAAGCTGTGATATCCCAACCCGTGGCCGGGCTTTGCCTCTGGGGTAAGTCCATTTCTTGCTGCTTCCAAACCAGTCCAATTTTGACAATCTCTCGAGAGTTTGGAAGTTGATTTTGTTCCACGGTAATCACTACCGTCTGCCTTGGTGTAGCATTCCAACATATCTGTGAGAAAAAAGTAAAGGTTTACGTAACCGGTTCGTTTTAGAAGTCTTAATTTAGCGGTAATTCTAAACCAATTTACAGTGGAAGAAAATATGCCAGGACCACATAAACTTTGGTTTGAATAAAATGTGGTCTAATGAAACTTCAGATGTGAAGAAAAGATGTCGCTACCACCGGGGATTCCATATTTTTGTATGACCATTTTATTCTCCATCTCCATACCGATCTCTCATTCTATTGTTTTCAAATTACAAGGTTCCAAATCGGATAGTATGATTTAGAAAACTGTTTCCTCTTAAATGTTGAGACTTTGGATATGGTTATTTATCATTTCACTGTATATATTTCTCTATCAAAGTTATTCAAATCAGAAGGTAAAATAATAATGATTTTGTAACCAATAATAGTAACAACAACAACAACAACAACAACAAATACAAATACAAATAGAAATAGAAATACAAATACAAATACAAATACAAATACAAATACAAATACAAATACAACAACAACTGTGCAAACATTCGTTATGGTACGCGTACAGGTAGTGAGTTGTAAAGAAACTGGTTATTAAACACAAGTAATCACTTTTAATCATTTAGTCTGTAAGGTACATCGTGACGGGGGCGCCCTCGCACGTCAACGGGAGAGAGAAGGTGGAAGAACGACACGACGTCTAACCACTTTTAAACATCTAATTATTAAAACTATTTTATGAATGGTCATGTTTTAATATATATGAAAACAACAGGTGTAAGCACACATTTGACATTACTTGTAGTGATTACCCGTATTTATGTAGGTGTAGTTTTCACGCGGGATTTTTGCAACTATTGTGCTATAAACACAGACTGGTCTATATTTTTTCCCACACATTTTTTCAAGGAGAAAAAACAGACATTTGTTTTCATCGATTAAAAAAAATCCAAAATAAATACCCATTTTTAGCCAACTCCTGCTCTATAAAGTAAGTTTGACTGTCTAACTGTAATGTCCTATCTAAGTTCATATGCATGTCATCAGATAAACGATAATCTGTTATGATGCATAGACCAAACGAACAGTGACTGACATGATTCCAACGAACAATAAGCCCGGGACAATAGTCTCTGCCTACGCGGGCAATATCACCTTATGGGCAATCGTCTGTTCAAAAAAGCGCATGTGATTCTATTCTGACCAATGAGAGCTTTTGTAAGAACGTTGAGGTGCAATAACCTGGTTATATGATAGGTTATATGGTAAGATACATAGCATGATAGATGATGAAGTTTTCCTTACTCTCTCTGCTTGGTAATAATGTAGCTTCCTCTGCTGACCATTTTCCTATCCCAAGTCGGTTTCTTGCAGCAATTCTGAATCGGTAGAACGAGCCATACTCCAAGTCTCCTATGGTGATAGTGTTGTCGTCGAACTTAGCATCAGCATACGTAATCCAGGGGCTACCTCCCTGAAATTTGCCGAGAGTAAAGTACTGAACCACGTACCCAATAATGTTCCTGCCGACTTGCATGTTTGTGTTCTCCAATGGTGGATTCCATCGAAGGTAAACAGTGTTCCCCTTGATGGAATAGACTTCCACGTCCGAAGGCTCATCTGGAGTGGCTGTGAAAATTTAAAAAGATGTTACGCCGAAAAGTTTGTCAATAGTCAAATCTTCAGTTTTGATAATTTTGTAGTTTTTATTTCGTTAGTTTTTTTTAAAAAAAATGTAAAAGCACAACTGCTTCCTGAACTTAAAGGATATTTTCTGAAAAGAATTGTTTAACAAGTTTAATACATGGTATGATTTTGTATCGTATTATATAGCATTATACATTACCTAGAAAACGTTATGTTTACCTATAAATGTGCTGATATAAAACAGTTAATGTATGGGTCTATGGTGTAGTGATATCGGATGGTAAGCAAAGCTTCCAAGTTGAGGAAAGGGGTTATTAAATTTCACTTGTACATATTTCACTGTAATTGGCAAAGTGGTCGTGTTTTGTGATACTTAATTATGCGACCTTTCGGAGAAGAGGATGAGAGCATAAAACGACGTTATTCGACCATTTCCCATGCACATCGTACTCACAGGCTGTTAATATCAAAAGTAAAATGCGACATCAACCTGCGACACTTACATGGTACCTTCACGGGGTCAGTAGACAAACCAACTGTACGTCCAGCCCTATTGAAATAATTCACTCGGAATTTGAACCTCCCTATTTGGTTTTCGGAGTAGCTGTGATAATAGTACGTTTCATTGGCTATGTCTGTGGTAATAGCTTGGCTCCACCTTGTATAAGACGAATCCCCCTCGCTGGCAAACTTGTACTCGATTTCATAACCAGTAACAGGGTCATGGGGCTTCAACATATGTTTCCAGGAAACAAGGATATCACCTTCTTCCACTTCGATCTGTGGTGCTGGAAGGCGTCCAAAACGCTGATCCTTAATATACGATTTATCTGTATTCGGAAAAGAAGAAATACAATGACAGTTTTGTTACTGGGTTGTAGCTGAAGTTACAATTCTTCGAATTTTGTAGCCACATGCACACAATTATCTGTGCTCGTATTTACTTGTTACTAGACTAAGTATATAGGCAGTGTGTATGTTTTGGTCAGTTGATTGAGAAAGCCCATTTATCACATCAACAACTGTGCTTTATAGAGGCCATACTGTTACTCACCTATTAATTGACAACGTCCACCCTTCTGGTAATCTTCTTCGCTATTACAGTGGCATTCGCCGTCGCCATGAACACCATCATCACATGGTTGCTGACCACAGTGGCATTCTAAAAAGAAAACACGGAAAGGGGTCAAGGTGCCAGGATCAAATATAGTTGAAACTTCAGTTAGTTTTTTTTATATGAATTTAAAGTGCAAAATAAAGAGCTGAACATCGCTACTTTTCCATGTGTGCCCACATTTGATGAATAGCCAAAAGGACAAAACTAATCAAGTGTGGTCGTTTCCATATTCATTTACATTCAAGCTTGTTTGAGGTTAGGGATGCAATGCCATACAAGCTCAATAAGCGAACTTCTTTCATTTTTTTGTTATTTATTTATTTATTTATTTATTTATTTATTTATTTATTCGTTTATTTATTAAGGTTTTTTTTTTTTTTTTTTTTTGGGGGGGGGTGTGTGTTTTTTGTTATTTTTATGGGGGGGGGGGGTCTGACGGACTTCATTTTCGCATTTCTAACCAAGTTTCGAAAACTTTCACGCCTTCAATGATAAACAGGTTCTGTATTTACTACTGAGATGTTCATAAGGTGATATGCAGTGCTGTGTTTACCTTCATGTTCTTACATTACATTGATCGTAGTGATGCACTACCGCTACAATTTTCATCATGGTATACATTCTATATAAACGTGTCAATGTCGCACAGGGGGGGGGGGGGTTATCCTAAAAGAACGGTTTATTGATGAGATTGTACGACTTTGTGTAATCATCCCTTACAACATTTAATCACATTCAATGTTGTGTTTACAATCATACAACATTAAAAAGATTGATGTAGGGCGCCAACTACGGCATTGCGATTGATCGTATTTCCACAGGTTGCAAACTAACCATTTTCACAATCACACAGGGCATGCAGGGTATGGCAGGGCTACTGCACTGACACTAAACGACCTAGGGCGAACATAGCTCTGGAAACACACCCTCCGTTTACTCAACACGTTCGTTTTACCTATGGAGTTCGTTTTAACCGAAGACGTGTCGGAATGAACAGATCGCATTTTACTAGACTTTAAGGCGAAGAGAAAGCTACTAGTAATGGCCCATTGTATGAATATTTGGGGTACTTTGGTAAACCAGTATTATTAAAATATGCAGAGTCTCAGTTCTTAGCTCTTTGAGGCTAATTTTTCATCCTTAGCTCTTCTAGTGTCGGGATAGCGGAAGAGTGTAGCGATAGCCGTTCTCAAGTCTATAGGTAGGTTAATCATCCAATCTAAAGATCTCTCGTTGTGGGTTAGAGATGATTCGATACCACGATCGCTCCCAGACTATTCCTAACTTAAACTGGGTGCCAAGTATCAACTACGAAGAAAATATGTCATGCGAAGAAATCTTCACTTTTATTTCCGGTATTCCAGGAAAGCTAGCTGCTGATAAAAATAGTATTATGAACTCTTTTGATTTTAAAATCACGTGTACCATGTAGTCATTTTAGCCATTTTGTTATCGTTTTAACGATGTGTTTGTTTTTATAGCTTTTTATGCTGTCTGTGCAGTGTTTGAATATTTTAAAACGGGAAAAGGTGCTTCAAAAAACAGATACACTGTAAACGTTACTTCGAATAGACGTTCTGTGCTCGTTAGTCAAGTCCTGTACACGTTACGACGCGAACTGTACAATCATCACCACCATTTGAAGTGATCGTAGAGAATGACCACACGTACAGTAACTGGGCTATCACTGGCTATGTGCTTGTTCAATCGCCATGTTTGTGGGGAACACGATTTTACAGTTTGTCGATTTTAAATGAAATGAGGACGAGACGAAGAGAAGTACATAGCATAACACGACGTAAACATTGCATGAACGGTACCGTAAAACGGTCGTGGTTTGCGACGATACAGATAAGTAACACGACAAAGTTGCTACTCATCGGAAATGTTATTAGACTTTATAAAATTACGAAACAGTTGACATGCTGCAGTGAGCAGAAATGAAGCATGAAGCTTCCAATTCCTTCAGGTGTTAAATTTCAATTTCGAAGTAACGGCCGGCATGAACCAACTTCCTGTCTTCTCGGAAACTGGTCACACACACACGTGAGAAATTTGCAAGGCTTAATACTATGTTGTTAGCCTGAATTTGCTTCGAGTTCGTGTTTGGGATTGTTTTGTACGACGGTTGACAGACAGGCAGAATCGATTTACCATATGTGCGCAATACGTTGTGCGTGAAATAGTTTTAAGTTGGACTAAATAACTTTAACAGACCAATGTATAGATGCGAGACACACGATACAATATAAACTCAACTTTAATATATTCAAGATGTTCACATGTGATATCTGAACGGTATTCCTACCCTGAAATATTGCTTGATGTAACTCCTGACGCCTGTATAGCCTCGAGCATGCGCATAAACCACACACTAGATTTACTCCGAGTCGGGAACAGTGGCAAAACTGGCAACGATGATGACTCGACGAGGAGCAATTTCAATTTAGAAGTGACATGATTAATAAAAACTAATAAGGGCATCTTTCTCTGATCCCTTTAAAAAACGTTACCCAACGAACAGTATATTTTCATATCCCTTAAGGTGTAAAATAAACATACTACACGCATTTCGTTTAGTAAGTCATCAGAAACTTTTGTTGTGAAATAATATGCTAATCTGCAAACAGTGGTAGTAATGTGTGTTAAAGCGGACTGTAGTGATTTGAATAGCGACAAGATAAACTTTCATTCATAGATTTTGTCATTGCCTCTAAACGTTTTACATATACAACAGTGCTGAGCACATGATTATACTAAGTACATATACCTTGTGATTGTTGATACGGCTTTCAAGAAAAGTGTACAGGTAAACATTGTATTACTAGTAAAAACATACCACTTACAGTGTAGTTTCAGGTCCGTCACAGATAGACTGTTTTATTGAATTCGAAAGAGACGTTTTATGAAACACTAGTCTAGTTCCTGACACATTAGTGTGAAGATAATGAAGGTGTAAAATCGGAATACGGTCCGTCAGGAACTAGAGTAATGAAACACTAAAAGTTTCTACTCAGCGGTAAAGAATAGCCAGATTTATCTGATCACCAGATCTGGATTTAGAGTGTCACATTTTTTAATATCAAGTTCATTTATGTCTATTTGGATTGCAATCAAAACTTGAAGTTTGAAATCTTTTCATCGAATATTCGGCATGTATTTAGTAGTAAATCAAATAGTAGTTCAAGTCTTCAGATTTACAGCTCCTATACAAAAATGTAACCACAGACAAGTCTGTGACAAAACTTACCGAATTGACACATCAGTCCATATCGGTTAAGAGGACACGCTGAGCATGGCTGGTGTTCGTTGTTTGTACACTTTAAACAGTGGTCGTACAGAGAACAACCATACTTTCGTACCCTGGCACTGCTATCCAAAGAATGTACAGATCGATCAGCACAAAGACATGTTATAGGTCCGTACACTGAACCATATCCCGCATCTACTGGCTCAAAGTGTTGTTGGAAAGTAATGCAAAAGACCCATATGCACAGTATCCAGCCCCCAACGGTATCCATCCTCTCCGTTGTCAAGTTTTTTTTTAAAGCAAAAGTACAATAACCCAAGAGCTTATATATGGTCCTCTCAACTTGAAGGCGGGGCTACGAAAGTGAACATCTTAATATTACTGTATGTGTGACTGGAGTAGCCAATCAGCATGATGGAAGGAACGTTAACTTGGTGATTGACAATCATTTGTTTTTGTAAAGAGAAGTTTACATGACGGGGAAAATAGATTAAAACTTGACACAGGTCGGTAGACAAATTAGATACAGATTGTGATACACAGACGGTCACACGCACACACTATGGAGGCTTATTCATTTTTTGCTTTCTCTAGGCCTACTCAAGTTTACGTAGCCTAGTTCCAGACAGGGACAGTATTACGTATTAAAAATCTTGTATTACTGTCCCTGTCTGGAACTAGACTAAAGTTTACGCTACTTGACCTACGTTAGCTTCCGTTTTCAATACATGCCAGAACATAATTATGATGCCCAGCACACTCCCTGTTTTACAATGGAATCCGTCGTTACCATCACTATAAATGGGGAAAAAACGAGTCATCACTAAAAAACACAGACAGAGAACCTAAGACCCTGTCCATAAACCCGTCAACAGTAGCGTTTAAACAGAGAAGATATCTTACATTTGTATAGAACTAATTGTATTCTGATTACATCTTTTGAACGATAGACTTCAGTGCGGGGGGGGGGGGGGTAGATGACCCTGGTATCTTGCTATACTACTAGTGTTCTGTGACCAATGTCATGAATGAATGTGGTATATAATTGAACCACAGTGTAATATATACTGTTTTTTCATTGCATACATACAGCCGCCTCCATCTCCCCGGGGACCTCAACCTTAACCCCTTGTGTAGCGGCAAAAGAAATCGCCATATTTAGTACTGGACTATGCTGGTCACTATAGTTACATGTAAAGGGAAAATTTTAGTTTCACTGTTGTCAAGGTTTAAAGTGGCATTGCCTCGAATAGGTCCGACTACTGTATGTACTTTACTGATGACGTAATCGGAGCTAGAATGATTGTTTCATTTGAAAACCAGATGTGAAAGCCTCTCGTGTTATATATGACAAATTAATTGTTGGTTATTTTGTCTTTAAGCGTTGCCTGTTCATCACACACGTAGGACAGCTAGCAGCCCATTCTATATATTATGGGAACACTCCTTCAGGAAATAAAGCATGTCTTAAAACCTTGGGTTCTGGAAAGTCATTTTATAATTTCACTTCACAACACGCGGTTACCAAGAAATAACAAAGTGAAACTTGTCATAGCAGTGGTCCAGTGCTGTTTCATGGGAGCCTGAGTCAGCAGACATGCATATGCATTAGATGCACAATACATACTTTTCATGATTGGTAGCACAGTAATATATTGGACATACAAAATGTACTTGTATGTTGACATACATAATACCATGGAAGTATACTTCCATGATAATACAGTCAACCACTACTGCACTGTGCGAGTTTGGTGAGTGCGCCCTCGGTGTTCAAAGATCATAGCGTGACTACACAAGGCAAGTGAAGAAGAATCTTCCACCCAAGGGAGTTCTAGAGCTGAACGTGTTCGATAACAAAGTTTGTCACAGCTAGTCATATAAGGGAACTGGTCATTTTTGAGACACAGTGATGGGGGGAGGGGTGGTGATAGCTTGAAATTGAACAAATAGCTTGAAATTAACATCTATAGTGTTTCTATTCTATATTCATCAATAATGACTTACATAGCTTCGTGTTGTAATTTCAAAAGTTAACCCCCCACCACCACCACAATAGGGAACTTGCAAACCTGCCATGTTGAATGTTGCATCATGGGAAATGCGATAATAAATACTAATCAATTAGTTTTGTAAACAATGTTGTTAAATTGTTTATAACCACGAATGATCAGTTCATATTTAGCTTGACCAGTGTGGGAGGTTTATTTCATCGGTGGCTTCAGATAAGATATTACGATAACCACAGATAATCCCATAGTCCTTTGCGTCTGAGCATGCTCAGTCTGGATTGCAAGTTCCCTATTAATTGCAATTTAAACACACAAATACCAATATGTGTTTCCAAGAGGAAAGAAATTGCTAATATTCACACTGATCTTCACTATACAACCAGCGTAATGTTTCTGTACACTGATTGCCTTATAGTATAGATTGATGTAACATTTACTTCTCATGTACACTGTGTTCACTCAGCGTGTCCTTCTTTATCAGCACTTAGTTCGCTATCCTCTTCTATCCAATAGAGATAAGTTTTCGACGTCACATGTATGTGTGTAAACTGACCAAGTTGTCGTAACTATCGCCAATAACATTCGTCGTTGGTGGCGCTACAATCCCAAAGGTCAGCTCACATACTTAAAAGAGGAAACAAAATGTGTAGTTCTTTTACCCAAGCCTACCCACTTTATCTGCCATATTTGGTCTGTCTTTGTATTTGGAAAACAAATCTTGAAATTGTCATGAAAATCAGGAATCTTAACTGTGAACGTTAACGAAACCAAGGCTGGTTTTTATCTTTAGCTGTATGTCATATTTCATTCTTATGCCAGGACCTAGAGAAGTCATTTGTACAATTTAATTCTACATAGCGAAATTTCTCAAAAATAGAGTTATGAAAAACATAGGAGCAAATCTGGCTTAGAAGAGACTTGTTGTACACCGTGACTGGGGTGAGGCATTATGTCAACATTCACCAAGCGCACATACAGTTAGAAGGTAAACACATCTGTAACAATGCAGAAGATAAATGTGTGCATGCACCTCCTAACTTCGTTTCAGCTCAGACCACTAAATAGATATTTAGTGGTCTGAGGTTTCAGTAGACTGTCGACAGTCATTCGTGCCTTTATTGCTATGTTTTATCTAAAACTAAAGTCGTCGCTATTAGCACGCCGTTATAGTAGTATTGCTCCGGTTCAGAGCGAGGCGACTACTTTAGTTTTAGATAAAACGTAGCAAAAAAGGCATGAACGACTGTCGACAGTCTAAGGTTTCAGGAGCGAAAATTACTTGTCTAGTTCCTCCTCCTAGCACAAGGTATTGCAACCAAGATAGAACCAGCCCCTCCTTTATTTTCCAGAATATAACAACAACAACAACAACAACAACAACAACAACAACAACAACAACAACAACAACATATATATTAACCCTTATTTGTGTATGAGAAACAACTGATGTTCATGAAACTGTTTGTGTAAGTTTTGAAAAATGGTGATTGGCATTTTGGCATTTATGAAGTAACACTGTGTACACGATGACCAAACTTTAGACTCAACTTTGAAATACTGAAGTTGGTGGCGCTCTACAGTCAACGACTTGGAGCGAAACGAAAGACTTTCAGAGTCCTGCTACATCATGTACATCATAGCGACCATTTCTCATGCCTGTAACTTTGCTAGGCACGCGGATACGTCTGGTGTTACATCTTGAGTCGTGTTTTTCACATTAATTGTAGAGCGCTCACTGGTTACGCGGTTATTCTAGCCTGTCTTTACTGTACTACTGTACTACTGTATATCTGTGCACGTAATTTTGCTTCGAAGCTGTGGCAAAGTGAAGTAAAATCACACACAGGTCGCGATCTAGACAGGCTAAGTCTATTCAGATATGATTTTAAGAAGGTGAGAAAGGAAATCTCGAAAAACGTTATAAAGCCTTTTTTGTGAATATTGAAATCCTTTTTCACGCTATGTTGACGCCGATTTATTCCTAAATAGTTTTGTGTGTGTACTATTTATGTGCAATTTGTACACTAAGGCAAAAATGGTATGGCAGTTCAGACCGTTGTGCCACTTTATACTGGTATATTGTTACCAGCGAGAGTCGGTCCCTTTGATATGACACCGTACGTGTCTCAGTGCTGTAAGCATGTACTAACACCACCATTCATCTTTTGAAGAATGGTTTCTTTGCTTCCACCCCCCCCCCCCCGGCTAGTTTAACCAGCAAACAGTTTTTTTGTCCTAAGATCTCTGAATATATGAAATCAATCGAGAAATGTGTCAATTAAAATATTAACAGGAACGGCTAATGAACTCATAATTATAATATTACATCATTCTTTTACGGCCACAGGATTATATCGTTATGCAATTCCCATCATCATTTTTAATGACAAATGCGATGAGTGTATCATGATACAAGGAGGTAAGAATTGAAACACAAAACATATTAATTGAAATGAAGAGAGTATGTTTCCCAGACCGAGATATCCTGAGTGTGATATAGATGTTCTATATAGATATAGCTATTATATAGAGAAAAATAATTTCATTTACGCAAATACGTCCCTCACAGTGGATTTAGGTCGTTTCAGATTGCAATTTAGGTCAATTGAAAGTCCGTCATGAATTTTTGATGAGCAAATGGAATTATAAGAAATATGATTGCTATAACACTACGTTCTGTATAAACATTCAGTGCATGCGTGAGCCCACTCTCGTTCAGATGGCACCACCATGTGTGGCAGTAGTTGTATGTCTAGCCACTGTAGCATATGGTTTTAAGTTCAATTCTGGCTGATAAAAACCCAACTTTCATTTAAAGTTGCGTTGTTGTCCAATGCGCATGTCAGGATGACGCAGTAAGTTTCTGTTTGTTGGCAAACACGTAGCGTCACCGGCGTCGCGATATAAAGCACTTATACCCATCCAAAATTCTGACCACCATGCTGCATTTGGCTTATTTTAATACAACCTGATTAAAATCTGACGTGGGAATACGATTTGATTGCTTTTATTTACCTCAATTTCCTTTGTTTATTGCTGTTTGTTTTCAAGTTTGTTATTCTCGGAGTGAGCGCCTTCCTCACGGCCGCTCTCTCCCGGTAGAATAAAATCGAAAACAACGCAAATATACGAAGGAAATCGAGGTAAATGCAGCAATCGAGCCGTATTCCCACGTCAGATCTTAATCAGATTGCTTTCTATAATACCAAAGTTCATCTGAGGAAAAATTCTTTTGTAAATCATGTAAAATTTCTTCTCAGATATATTTTTTTTTTGAGCGGTCTAGTTTGTACTGGTGCATTTGAATTCGATCTGACAGCTGCATTTTAAAATTGGAAAAGTTCAATCCTTGTAAAATAGTTTCATTATTCGATATTAATCAAAATGGCGATTTATAAACAATACGTATTGTTACGGTATGGCACGTGAGTTTTCGAAATGTTCAGTCAGCAACTTAATTCGACTCATTTTGTTGATTGAATATACATATAATTATTTTTGAACTTGAGATTTCTATTATTGGTTTCAATAAAATACCGTTGACCCATTGTCACTGTATGTAATAAATGACTGCGTACAAAAGCTAATAACTGCTGTGTTTATTTCTATTATAATGCAACTCGCGTTGGTCTCTGGGGGTGGGACATTTTATACCGTTGCCGTAAAAAGGCGTGGTTGCTGATTTACGACGATGGTTGATTTACGACGATGGTTGATTTACGACAGTGATCATCACTTAATTGAACATTGAACAAACTACCAAAATGTTTGTCAATATTTACATCAACTTTGACCTCGATGTACCGGTGCGTACAGTAAAACTGGTTTTACAATATCGACCTTGGTCCTTTCAAAGCAGCTTTTAAACAGCAATGGTGTCATCTGATGTTTACTTTGAAGACGAGGTTACTGATTCTTAATTACTGAAGAAGATGAAAATCAATAAAAACTATTAACCATCAATTAAGTGGTGTTACTAATTATTAAACACATCAGAACAGTGTATTGTTCCCAGTAACATCTCAAATAGCGGGAAATACACACGTGGCTCTCGATGGTGTTGACATTTCAGCTGAAACAAAACATGATGATGACGGCATAGAAAATTCATGTCGGTTTCCATGGTTACCGTAGCTAGTTGAAAATTACAAAGCTTTGATAAATGTATGCATTCATGGGTTATTGCGTGGGACGCGGTGTACCAGCGACCTCGCTAGATCATGTACTGAGTGTTCCGGTTTTATCGATCGAAATAGGGGAAAATGGTTGTATCGATCACTGTGCAACCCTGGAGCTTTTATCACTGAATAATTTAACACTCTCAGTGAAATCATCCTCTTGTGGCAATCAGTCCACTTGAAGGTGTTTATTTGATAACAACACGTATTGCTAAACAGCATCACATGTATATACCCGAACCCAAAATGTCAAGTGCACCTTCACATGGTACGGTAGCCGACAGGTGGCGGATGGTACTAGTATATCTCGTTGGTGGTACAAAGTGAAGATGTGAACGACCTCCTCCACGTACATGAATTATTAACACTGTATGTATTGTTAGAGAATTAACTTATTCTCATTTTCACCTTGCATACTTTTAACAGTGGAATAAACATGTCTGGTTTGCCTTAATGTAGGACAAAAAACGATAACAAAGATTAATCAATGTTGTTTCCATTGAATTAAACGCGGACAATCAGATTTCATGAAAGCATTACATGAATTCATTGTTAACTAATGCAAGAATTTGGTTAAACTTTGCATCACTAAATGCGTGTCTGGACCAGACAAGGTGAGAATCAGCATTTAAGTTGGTCAGTCTGCTCATTTGAATAAAAAAAATGTTAACAAGACGTGTTTTTCCTTACACGTCCATTGGTAATGAAATATCTTGACGGCGATGTTGGCGTGCGAACCATGACATTCCTGTTCATAATATTAATAAACATGAAATGTACACACACAAAAATTGCAAAAATATGAATTTGTGTCCAATAATTTTAACAGTAAAATATTCGATGCTTGTAGAGGTACTGCAAGCTATCTCTGGACATTTTCGATAGTTCCCCTGTACATGCTTGAAAAGTCTGAGTATTACTATTAGCAACTGTACTGCAAGCTCAAGTTATCGAGGCCCATTATATCGCTTCACATAGTTTAAATCTTCTCGATGCAAAGCTAATAAAAAACCGGTTTTCTAACAACCCCTGGGAGCACGTACTTAGGATTTATGTTCTGCCTACTGTATCGTGACAAGGCAATAGCGGGCTTTCAATCCCATCCATAAATCCTAGCGGAATTTATACCCAACAAACAATATAGGCTTCTTGAGATACATAGTATCAAAAGCAGATGCCAAGCCAGAGGCGCATACTTAGTGTTGCTAGTACACTCTACGTTGTTAGCTCGTAATTCAAGATTCCATTGTGATCACTCTGCATTTTGGTTTTGTCGTGAAGATGAAATGAAAGGGTAGTGACGAATAGAATTTTTACTTCAAGTCTGTAAAAAAAGGTATTGGGGTGAACTTTTATGACTAAAGTAACCACCCAAAGCTATGCATTCAATTACACTTTACGGCTAGGGGATCGTGTTAGGTCTATTAAATTGTCAATAATGTTTGGTATTAAATTGGAAAGCACGCAGACATTTCCCACAATGCAACCTGGTTGTCGTGATAATGTTCGTGTTCATCGATCATTTATATGTCAATGATGGTGAAAACAAACAAATTAAAAAATCGTGGTTACTACAGTCAGGTCATGTCAGTAGGCAAATGTTTTATTATACTAGGAAGTTGGTTGGGTGTTTGTTTGGTTAGTTTCGTAGTTTCGTAGTTGGGTTATAATTACAAAGTTGTTCGGCATTCTACAACTGATCCGAGTGAATAATAATGAGCAGTGATTAAAATCATAAGTTTCAAATCGTACTTGTTTGTTTGTTTGTTTGCTTGCTTTGTGTATCTGTCTGTCTGTCTGTCTGTCTGTCTGTCTGTCTGTCTGTCTGTCTGTCTGTATGTATGTATGTATGTATGTATGTATGTGTGTGTGTGTGTGTGTACGTATATATATATTTCTTCGACTCTCTCTCTCTCTGTCTATCTCATAGATACATATTTTGATACGTGGAAGACTAACAGGTACTAACATACAATTTGAAGTAAAATATACACAATCCTAGTTATTTCAACATATGAAGAAGAGAAACGAGAAGCCATTTCCATGGCAACGGGTGAATGTAATAAATCTTTATTAAGTCAGCTCTTTTCGAGGCCATATGGATACAGTGATATATTATCGTCTTCTTCAGAAAATAAATGTAAAAATACGAATTTATCAGACAGGAGGACAAACGAGTCTATGTAATGTAACTATTCAGCAATAACATTAGAGGCGAGCGAGCTTCCTCAATCAGCAACTCAATCATTTCACCCTGTAGTCATTTGACAATGTTATTGATGAACAAATACACTAACACAATGCTACAGGCAAGGCGACTGAATTCCATGCAGCAGAGATTGCGATTTCATTTCAATCTATATATATTGTACATTTCGTGATTAAGTATGTTTCTCCTGTAACGAACATATTTATATGCTGATATCGTACGTGGTGTGATTTTTCTGAAAAGGCCATCAAAATCAATCAATAATATTTCGTGGATTAATCAGACAAGGAATATAATTCTGTCTTTCTGCGCGGGGATCAGGTAGAATAATCCTCGACGCCGTTGATCATTACGTCGCTATTGGCTCCTACAGAGAACATTAAAAAGGCAAGAATTCATTAATTTCGACACGAATACAAGAACTCCGCTATTTTCATTATCCGGTACAATCGCGTGAGCAATATCCCTGTATAGTCTGCAAGTAAAATTTAATACACTCATATAATCCTTGTTCTTCTACTACGAAGGTATAATAAAGAAAATGTATATTCTAAATTCGATCGACACTCAAGCGATTTACAAAAGCCCCATTTTCTTTTGATGGGTTGTTGAACATCCGACTCATTCTCGCCACAAACTTGCTTTTTCTAATAAGTTAAAGAAAGAATTTGTATAGCGCAAAAATACAAAAGTAAGTAAATTCTTATGAGTCACTGTTTCTTTAATACAACAACATTTCGGAACACAGGAACTGCCTTTTAAGTTCTCAGCTAGAGCCATGAGAAATGAGTTTTTATGTTTTGAAATTTCATTGTGTTTCTTTTCATGCTTTTTTTTTAAATATGAAAGGTGTAAAATTAAAAATAATCTACATTTTAATTAATATGTTTATACATTTTTATCCACAAAGGTACTAGTATCTCGGTATATTTTGTGAATGAATGAATGAATGAATGAATGAATGAATGAATGAACTAGATAAATGAATGAAGAAAGAAATGAATAAATAAATGAATAGATAAATAAATAAATACTAGAAACTTTCCTGCGGCAAAAGTGTGATAATATTGTACAAATATAGTGTTCTAGACATATAAAGATAACATTAATCTGTAAAATGAAAACAGAACAAAACTTTCTGACACAACGCAGCATTCCTCTGGTTACAATAGTGGAATAAATAATTATAAATAATTATTGAAATCTATAAAGAACGTCTTTATGAATGATGAAGAATGAGTTTAACTGTGTACGCTATGTAAAGACGTCGAATAGAATGACCCATCCCTCCATTTAATATAGTGGTATACGTAATTCAGGTGCTTGGGAACTTGAAGCTATCGCAGACCGAGAACGTATACCTATCGACAAGTTCTCAAGCCGCTAATAGTGTCTCATCGATCAGACACAAACGACTTGACACACTGTGTTATGGGGTACACACCATTTCGCATCTTGTCTCTTGCCCTTCAGAAATTTAGATTGTATTAAACTTTGAATATTTGCAATGCATGTTAGATGTAAACTATTATACAGCGCTTGTTTGCGACATCACCCGTTCGAGTCACCAATTGACCTTTCACCTTGTTGACAAGCAGTTAAACTGTACTTTTATCTGATATCACAAGCCGACATTTATACGTCAAGATACTGATACCACACAATGAATACATGTGATTTTTTAGACAACAGACAAGGTGTACAGATCACTTTATAAACTCCTGATCTTTGAATATTATCAAAGAGTTGGTTTATAGAAACATACTGACTAGAGTTCGCTATTAGCAGTTGGTAGAAAATTTCATCGTTGGATCGCTATACTAATTACACGAGATCGCAATGGATAAAAGCGTTATCTGATATTTCGATGGAGAGATAAGATACGCAATTAGTGATGAAAATGTTGTCACATTGTTGATGAATTCACGAAAAGTTCATATAATTTATATCCCATAACCCTCCAAATGACATGTTTTGTTGCCATCTTTTCTTTAGCTATTGTTACGTTTCTATGGCGACTAGCTAAAACTTAATCATCATAATACATTCGCATTCATATATTCTCTTGTTTTCTGTTAAGTTGTGCGTGCAGGCAAATCATATAAAGGTTGCAGTGGACGACAGCTTAGAGGCCATGGTTTCCAATCATGTAGGCCTAGGCTTAATAAAAGTGGCACTGATACACAATCTTCACTATTCTCTGATCAGTAGTATTTTTTCTGTAATCTGTTACTTATACAGCCACCAAGGTAACTGTAAAGTGCTCCGAACAATTCTACATTCCGATGTGACGAACATGTATAGTGTCTCCGGATCCGACAGTAGTAGCCCCAGGTATTAAACTTGGGGAAAATACTGATAAAAGGATCGGAGTATAATTGGTAACCATTGTTAATGTGTATGGACAAGGCTAAAATAAATGGCCAGTCGTAAATACTATACTATATATCCATTGTATACCTGATACACATACATGTACATGAGTAAATACATAGAGAGTAGAATGTTGCTAGGACTGTATTTAATAATGGATGCATAAGACGTAGATGATGCAGTCCCGAAAAGTACTTCCAGGATTTAAATAAGTTCAATCCATACTAAACGGCTCCATGCTCAGATTAAAAATTTGAGAACACAAACACAAACACAAACACAAACACAAACACAAACACAAACACAAACACACATGCACGCGCGCACACACACACACACACACACACACACACACACACACACACACACACACACGTGTCTGTGTCTATGTCTGTGTCTGCCTGTGTCTGCACGCACGAAAGTACGTATGTATGTATGTATGTATGTATGTATGTATGTATGTATGTATGTATGTATGTATATTCACATAGCCCGTGCAGTGCGCTGATCTGTGACTGCGATAGCTCTACTGGCGTCACCTGGCAGATCAGCCTGAGCGCCGTGTACAGGCTAATGTGCACTTCATATTAAAATTGCAGGCAAAGTCTTTTTGTGTTCACGGCCGTTTTTCTCCTTTAGTGCACCCCATACTATTGTTAGTACTCATAGGCATGACTGTAACCTGGGAGAATAAACAATGTCAAAGGTGATTCACAACATTTCTTTACACAACTCAATTAAGGCAATCCAACCTGTCATGATATCATGACGTTCTTTCTAACCTGGTTTCTAATCGGTAATGTGATCTCCATGAACGATATTGGTTTGTGTTTACAAGATTTCAGATACAGGTATTAACCTCACCTATCAAATTCATAGCCACACTGGCCTTAGTTATACTATTAGGCAGATTTCCATCATTATTATATACAACCAAATCTAACGATCCTCAGTGATATCGTGTGTGTGTGTGTGTGTGTGTGTGTGTGTGTGTGTGTGTGTCTGTGTGTCTGTGTCTGTCTGTGTCTGTGTGTGTCTGTCTGTGTGTGTCTGTCTGTGTCTGTGTGTGAAAGAAGTGTGTTGATTCGTTGAAGAGACCTCTCAAAAGCGCGACATTTGAACGAGAACTTTTATTACACAGGGTCAGATGTGGGAGGGCATCGATCACCCGGAACAAAACAAACGACACAACACGATGGAAATAGAGGTAAATAAAGACATCTAGCCGTTTCACTGCATCAGATCTTAATCAGATTGGCCAACTTGTGAGGTGCACGGACGCACGAACGGACGGACGCAACCCAGTGTAATAGCCCCTCCGGGCTGTACCCATTGGGGCTAATGTGTCAAACAGTCTTCTCCGTAGCTATCTTGCAGGCAAGAGATCAATCAGATCTAGACCACCCCTCCCTCAAGAAGATTTCTCCCCCACTCCCCCAGCTGTGACAAATCGTACGACTGCGTGAGTCTAGATTATTGAACCACTTCACAACCATTCAAACCGCCCTGGGGAAAATCTCGGCGTCCCTAAAACATACATTGGCTATGTATTGTTAGGGGCATAGAGGTTCCTTGTCGTATTCATGGTTTTTCTTCTTCAATAGAATGTTTCTCTTGAAGATTAATAGAATGAAACTTTTTTGTTGTATTCAGTTAATACATGAATATATGTATGTGAAGTAGACTTCCACTTGCGGACTTTGTGTCGGAACAAGCAGGCACACTTTAACCTCAAGAAATTCTAGATACCTAGGAGAGTTGACAGATATGTAAGGGATGAAAGAACCTTTTTATCTGGTTCATACCCTGGGGACTGGCGTCTTGGGAGAGATTAGAAAAAATACAGAAACACATACATCTAATGAGATTGATGGCTGCCCAGCAGGCTTTCAGTGTCTCTACCGAGTTGTGTGGATGACATCACCGTGTCTATTGGTATTTATGGTGACGTGTTATAGACAAAGTAATACTACTCGTGTTGTAGCCATGGGGTAATTGGCATAGTTTCAATGTGTGAATTTATACAACGAACAAGACACACAATAGAGAGGTAATTGCGAATCCAACAACTCTACTGAGATAGTGTACACTATTGAAAGGATTCTTTAAGGAGACTTAGGAAGAAGTCACAGTAGTAATTAGCTCCAACGAGTTAGCTTGGATTGTGGAAATGTTGACAAAACGCTGAACTCCTTTCGACTTACCTTTTCATCAAAACAATAGAGACAACCAATTAAACGTACATGTCACCTCATGACCAATGGATTCGTGTTGGAACATATCGAATGTAACGACCACATTGATTTGAGTATTGTACGAGATACGAGCACCCATGGATTCGAAGAATCACCGAGTCGGTGAGCATCAAACTGAAACTTAATCAGCGACCCAAGATCTATGAATCATTTAACTGTTTGCAAATCAGAACTCTTTTATTTTCATAGTTTGATGTCTGCCGTAAGATTAATTTATCAATTTATCAGTGTAAGTGTTCATTGATACTTGTGGACCGGAATTTGGGTTCAACGTAACCATTTTTCAAATTTCTGTGATGTGTGTGATAGGTTTACGATTACAAACTGAAATCGCGCATGACTCGTGACCACGAAATCTCGCTCAGTTGCGTAACACGGTTGGTACAACATCTCGACAACAGAGACATAATAAACCAAAATCCAGACTTTGTTAGTCTGTGATACCTGTTGAGGTTTTTTTTAACAGTATAGTACGGAAAATGATGTCAAACGTAACGTAAATTCGACATAATGACATACGTAATATACACGTCCGCATTTTGTTTTTGTTGAGGAGATAAATGACCAACTAACAAATGCTCCGATGCCGATTACAATTATTCTCCAAATTCAGCTTTATATTGTGTCGGTTTTTTTTTCATTTTGGCCACAATCCTATGGAAAATCGAAACTTTTCTTTTCCTTGTTCTCCAAAGTGTTGTCAAAGTTCTTACTTATTAGCAAACTACTGAGTCATGCAGGACCAGAACGCAGGTAAACCCTACCCCCTCTGCAACCATCACACATACATTGGCATTTCTCTTTTAAGGGGAACAATATAACAACATAGTACTATTGTCTGTTATTTCAGGAGAGAAAGGTATGCGAGGTTGATGCCAATCTAATCACTGTGATCCTTTTAGATAGTACGTGTAATAAATTCCTGCTGTCGCCGCGTAACGATCGCCGCAGGGAAACAATCTGTAATGTTGTGTTGTTGCGTTAAACCTACTGGTATTGCATTCATACTCCCTTTTATTTCCATATTTTTTTGTAAACCGGAAATAAAGATGAATTACTCTACAGTACAGCTTATGATAAACCAGTCGAGTTGGACAACATAGGCCGATTAAAAAACAGAGAATTTGAATAAAAATGACTATAGCTGTGGAATTTGTTATAAATCACGGGATTTATGGGGCTTTAGGGGAGCGAATTGTAGAAGATGATAAAACGTACGTGTACATATGCACATCTACACTATCACCATCGATCGGTTGCATAATTAATTGCTTTCAGTAGTCACAACTTGAAACACACATAGCTTGCACGCACGAGTACCGTGGCATTATAGATCCGTTGATACAACCTCAACAAACACACGAAATACACAAACTGTGGAATACATGTAACCTCAATGAGCTGAAACTACATTGACCCAGTATGTCTAGCGTTTTTAATTTATAAAACAGCAACGTTTCCCGCATTCAATTATTACGCGATGTTTTTTGTTGTCTGAATGATACTTGGATATGAAGAGAAGAAAACCCAACTGTTTGTGGCTAATTTTGTATCGTTATGGCGAATCAAACTGTGATCTTCAAGGACAATTTGAAATAAGACATTTTATTGTCGCCTATTCTTCAAATTTTCGCCCGACAACCTTCGCATGTCGCAGTGAAACAACCAATTTATTTATTAGAAGGCGGGCCATGGGGTGTACACCTGTGCATACGAGGACATTTAAAAAAATTGCTTCGGTATACAATAATGTCAATTAAAATAAATGGGCCTCTTAAATAATTGCTACTTGCACGCTTGACATTTACAGTGCACTGTATCTGCTATACTGATAAACATGATTGGTCACGTGACAAACACTCATTTATCTGTGAGGTCACATCTTCTAGCATCGTTTACGTCTTGTTCTTTTTCACCATTACACTTTGAATACATTTGTCTGGTTGAATAATTTCCAAACTACCGTTTTATATACCGAAAACAAGATTTAAGATAAGTTCGCGTTGACACCGTGTTTAACTATTGTCATGGTGACACGCGACCTCGTTCGGTACAGGTGACCTTTCGTGACTCGGAACACTTTTATACACCTGGTTATAACTATTTAATTGGCTCTCCGTTTTGGTTTTAGTCATCTTAGTGTTTGGCATAATTTTTTATCAAAAGTTATAAAAGATGTAACTAAAACATTTTTGTTGTTTTCAATGTATTGCAGTACAGCAACTTCCAAAATGATGTCTCGTTGATGTAACATATAACAACATCACAAATCAAAGCCAAATTTAAAGCATAAGTTGAAGATAAAAGTAAATTCAGGCTTGTGCATAGCCCCTATGGATAAACCACAAGACCTGTGACACTAGTGTGGAGACAAACACATATTATTCACTTATTTCCTCTGATCGAATGACTTCTTTTAAAAAGCAAACTTTTGTGCATATATTTACAAGTCAGATAATTGTCCTCGTCCCCAATCCAAAACAAATTAAAAATACGCCAAACACTTGAAAAGAACGAAATATTTGGTTAATAATTATCCCAGGAAGTACAATATGTTCAAAGTTCTGTCATTCTGTATGTCAGCCATTGAACATATTTGACTGTAAATGATAACATATATACGAAAATAAAAATCCAATCGCAGCATATATTAAATAGTTAATTATTAAATTTATTTTTTTATTTATAAGTAAATTTGTTTTTGTTCGGTGTGAGTACAGTAAATGCTGAAAATCATCACAGTCAATAAACAATACAGAGACCCAATATAAAGATTGAGATTTAGCTACAGATATACATTAGTATAAGATAAAATATTCCATTTGATATGTATGCAGAATAATGGTTAAACTCCGGATTTTCAAGCAGAGTATGATAAAAAGTTTTTGCAAATGTCATCGGTTGAAAGTTTGAAATGTAACAAAGCACAAACATTTTACAGTGTACAAATTACAATTTGTAATATAGAAATATTGGACGGACAATGTCAAAGAAAAAAACTGAGGACTGCACTGAAAGGAAAACTTTAGTGGACGTTATCCAGTAATCGATGGTGTCTCAAATTGAACAATAGCAGGTTTAGAAACTACTAGTTGACTGATAATTCTGACTAGTGAAATGATGAATTGTTTGACCTTGAAGCTAGAAATAGGTTAAATAGTTAATACGTCGACGTTGACTTTGAGATAAACTCGCCGTGGTTCTATATCATCTTGGACTATACAACTAGACCAATAACGTATACGATAATGGACGAATATTTCAGTTCGTCGCCGAGATTTCGTATTGTCATTTACGTTTCACTCAAAGACGACATGAAGGATTTCTTCTTCATGTACACAAAGAAACAAACAAATAAACCGTATAACACTGACCGAAATTTGACAGTGATATATGGCACATTCTTGTATTCCGTAAATGTTCTGAAAAATGAGATTTTAAAAATCAAGTGATGAGAATGTAAAATTGTTTTTCAAGGGTTAGTAAGCAAGCCAACCTGTATAACTAAGCTGGCAATTAATGGTTGTGTAACATGTAAATATTCTAAGCACATTGTGGCCGAGAGTTTATACAAGGGGTTTTGTGGGGGTATTGATGAGCTTACTAATACATCCATATGCATTTAACCACTGATTTATGAATGGTTTCATATGGAGACGAAAAAATAAAAGGTTACGAATTGACACTAAAATTCTCAAGAAGACTTATTGGGGCTTTAAATTCTGTTAATAACAGTGTTTTGGCTTCCTTGCAGACTCCTGTCCTTGAGTGTATGGTAAGCAACCTCTAAGGCGAAAGAAGGTTTGGACAATCTCAAAAGAAACACAAACAGGTCAATACTTTAAGCTAACATGGAAATGCTAGAAGTCGCGTTGAATTGACATGTCGACAAAATAAATGACCACGACAAGTCTGGGTAAACACAACTCATCAATGAGCTTTTGTCGAATACGAACCGTTATTCTTGGTGTTACCAAAATAGCAATAGAAAATTTGACTTTGAGCTTACTGTGGAGTGCTGTTTCAAGGGATGGACAATTCGTGTAAATATTTGAACTGATAAAGTACAAATTCAATAGTTCTCTGTTCAATCTAAACAGTTGTCAATTAATTTGAGACCTAATGACCGAATATGGTTAAAATTTGAGAATTCATTTAGTCAACCTGGTTTCAGTGAAATAAAATCACTGTAATATCGCACGTCGCTCTGGTTTGCTCTATTATCTAAATACAGAATGCCATCCTCTCCATAAGTAGATTCTATATATATATATCTGGCGTGTTACAGTACATCTTAGTACGAGTGTTGAAGTCAACACGGCTAAACCAACACCACAATGTCACAATATAATCAATTTTCTTTCAACTTAAGTCCAATGCTCAGCTTTGAGTGAGTGAATGCTGACAGTTCCGCTGTTGTAGCCCCCTTAATAGTGATTACTCAGAAATGACCCATTTATCTAACCAAGCTCGACATTTTTCAACTGATTCCGTTTGTAATTTCTTCTCCACGGGATTTAGTTGTGGGTGATAGTTGTAGTTAAGTGGTTGGTGATATCTGATATCGTATCCTGGTCCCGTTACTTGGAAAGAACGTTCTTTATAAAGTCTTGGTTGCACGGGTGGTGGTGGGGAAGGCGTCGGAGATGGTGTACTCGACTCCTCTTCACCCACCTGTCGGATTTTTCGAAGTATATGCGACGGTACTGGTGGCGTTTTCCTGTACGGTCGATTCTCTGTATATTCTCCCGGATGACTGAGATTAAATCCCCGCCGCCGAGTTTGTCTGTTTCCCCTGTTATACAACCTGTTGCTGACACTTGAATACCCGACTTTAGCTTGATTAGTTTTTTGGTCTCTTTTATATGATCTTGGCAATCTGGGTTTGGGAGACACTAAAGGTGTTGCCGTTAATGTAGTGAATTTATTTCTTTGCACGTCAAAGTTAATGGCGTATTCCTCTTCTTCTATTATAGCATTATCAAGTAAGCTGGTTCGACAACCACTGCTTGCCCTGGTTGAATCTGGTGGTGTCGGGATTCTGTCGTCGCTCGTACTGCCGTTGATCTCTCGTTCACTGTCCGTAAAAACAGTCGAGCGTGACTCCGTCGTCATGCTGTTCGTTGCACTGCCCGTGCTACTGACGATGGACATTTTGTGCCGTTTTATTACATTGTCTGACATAGATCTATCCAGATCATCATGTATTTGTTCAACTGTTGTTTGAGCATCAGACTCGGATAAATTGATATGCCCATCCAAGTTGTCTAGGTCGGATGCCTGTGTAGTCAACAGGTCGCCAGACTCCGACATGGTTGAGATATGTGCTGTTTTTGTTAATTTTTCTCGTTCCATCTCCTCACGAATTTCTTTCATGACTTCCTTGGCCTCCTCGGAAAGTCGGGACAGCAGTGACGGCTTCTCCCGTCGCCCTGTCCGTTTCCGTTGTCGCATTTTAGTCGATTCTCGACTTTCGAGATTTCGACCACCATTTAAAATAGAATAAGTCCTAAGTTC
Source organism: Glandiceps talaboti (assembly GCF_964340395.1). NCBI lineage: Eukaryota > Metazoa > Hemichordata > Enteropneusta > Spengelidae > Glandiceps > Glandiceps talaboti. Next base: position 16,924,783 of record NC_135552.1, read on the forward strand.
GTTGGCTTGAATATCAGCAGGGCATGATTGTGTCGACAAAAGTGCCCTCCTGGGCGGTGACCTGATGTCACGGACCGGTGATGGAAAAAATCCGGGAACAATTCTACTTGACCCGTCCAGTAAACTCCCATCGTCACAAGTGTGTCCAGTCCGCCTGGTCCCTTTGTCCACCCTGGGTGACCTGTAAAATAATTTATTTTGTCCTTCACGTGAGCTGTACGTAATATCAGGCATTCCAGCACTACCCTTGATACGAACCACGGCCGTTTTGCCATAAATTTTTCTCCTCAACTGTTGAGGGGTTAGTACTTCTGACGCTTGAACGCAAGCTGCCATTTTGAAACTAAGTCAGTGTTTTTCCCGCTTATTCACTCCACGACGCAACACCTATGTATACAGATGTGCTCTTCGTTATCGCCACAACAAACACTCGCGACTACATGTATAAATATATCGGATTTAGCAGTGATATACACATAGCACTTAACGAGATCGGCTACACATATGTTAACGGCAAACATGCCAATTCCGATTGGCATTCTAACTGTTGTCCTACGCGATGTATTCGTAGAAGTGCAATTCAATTCCAGCGTGGGTAAAATTATCCGATAATTGAAATGCGTGTCTGCTTTCCTGCTAACAGGTGTGCCATGGGCCAATAACCGGCTTTGCTCAGACTTTGAAACGGAGACGCACATATACTCCGTTGACGGCTAACCGCGATCGAGGAATACATATTACCTACAACGTACATATCGGCGAGACCTATTCGGGATTCGCGTTCAGCTGAAAATGTCTACTCCATTTCACGGGCAATAAATCTTCACCGACGACAACTTTTCACCTGAGTCACTACCGACGCGTTGTCATGTTCAACAAGTCCGACAGATTACCGTTATATATTTCGACTCGACTGACGTTGTGTGCAGTGGTACAGTAAACTGTTAAGTCAACAAGGGTCTGTGTAGAACTGGAGGTGCCGGTCACGCAAAAAATCCAATAATGCCATTCACTTTCATTTGTGTACAAATAGATTTTTTCTCTATTCTCCGCCTTACCTAGATGATTGTAAATAGAGCCGAGCTTATCTGAATAACAATGCTATTATTACATCGCGTATATTGTCTACATGATAGCTCCCTCGAGATATCCCATTCGATAACAGCGTAAAATCGACATGTTCTTGTGCATGCGCATCAGTAGTATTTCATTAAATGATTGAGTGTATCCTGTGACACGCGGGATAGAATAAAGCTACCTTCAATAGGAAAATAATGAACGTCGACAAATGCCACTGAAGGTCAAGGGTCGCACCACCGATTTAACCTGTCTTGGCAACAGAAAATAAAACACCTTTACGCAGTCCTAACAAAGCGAAATATACGTCCTATATTGAATGGATTTTAAGTAAATAGAGTCTCGCCTGTGTTACGATCCCCGCTGAGACCAATAGTTTGCTAGGATAGCGTTTTCCTCCTCGAGATAATGTAAGTGGGAGTGGTAGAATTCATCAGAACCCCTTTAAAGTAATGTTGATTTTTTTTTCTGCAGTTAACCGAGGCGCTACTTTCCAGTTGACATTCCGCAATGTCGAGCAACTATAGCGAATTTACCCTTCTTATTGCTTTAATCCAAGCCTGTAATAACGTTTGAATTGGCATCCATAAACCTTTTATTGTAAAGGTACCGTCGAGTTCATCGGGTATTAACGAGACCTGTAATGGTTTGACAGTCTGTCTTTCAGCTTTTCACCTTCCAATTATTACACTTATTGTCAAGGATTCAGAACATGATTTGTGACATGAAGTAAAAATTTATGTCCGTGGAGGTTGGAGTCGCATGTTATGACGTCAATGTTACTCCAGGTGCGGTATTATCGGAGGGGATGGAATTTGTTTTGGTTTTCAATACCGAACTCTAAAAAATGTGCGTAGTCGTTTTAAAACACGAAATGACACGTATCGGCTTTTCAGACCGAATTTAGTGGAATTTGGATTCACACTGGCGTTTCTAATTGACCACTGAAGAGACACAATCTTTAATGTTGACTCCATAATGAAATTAATTTGCACTTGACATGAAGTTTACCATGTTACTCTGCATCTGACATAGTTTAATTTATAGCATGGTGTAACATTGACTGTTCTTTCACTTCGTACGATGTTTCAAGAGCATGTATTTGTTAGTACACTCGAACAGTTTGATCTTTAATTTCCAGTTACGCCCACGTGCGAGATGTAAACAAACTGCTGTCGCTATAGCAACTGCGCGTGCAGCTAACTCTTGGTGGCGCTAAACAGGTGTACGCTCTGATAGTAACATTGAACGTCGGAGCGCTGTCCACTTCATTGATGTGCACGGTAAAATGTATTCATTATATTAGAGCTTATAAAACAATTATATATTCGAGCAACTTTGATCGGTAGCTTTGATTGTTTCCTTCGACATCGAAAATATCGGAGATTTCATCGTTGTGGCAAGTTTTAAGATCTATCACTAAATGCAAATGAAAGGATCGTTTGACGAAATGAATTGAATGATACCCCAGCTCAGACATATATAGAGTATCCTATATTCGCAGTTTTTAAAATTTTGGTTATAAAGAACTTGCATCGTTATCTTACGACATTGGTGGTTTTACATCGAATTCATTACGGAGACTTACACAACATAAATAAAAATAACAATGAAGCCGCGGCGGACTGGGTAACTACGTGAGTATATCCGTTCTCACCGTACCGGGGCAGGTGTATGTCTCGTAGCTTAGAAAGCGATGATCGTGCACGTACAAGAGTCTGACCACACGATAGTACAAACTACAAAATTAGCCGCAGACATCCGTACTAATCTGCCTGGAAACATACTACATTTTTTAGTTGTTGTTGTTGTTGTTGTTGTTGTTTTTGTTTTTGTTGTTGTTGTTGGCATTGTAGTCCTTTGTTTATCAACGTATATGTGTATTTCATGTGCTGACATGTATTTTGTTTGTTTTTTGTTTCATTTCACGGTGATGGTAAAATGTAAAATGGTAAACGGAGGAAGAAAGAGCTGCAGACAATCTCCGTTCCTATTATGTCTCAAACGATTTTTGTCGACTCGAAAATGCTGCCAAAATGCACTGTTTTGCAGAAAAGTTTCAGCCCATGAAAGACATAATAAATAGGTTCGTCTAGACTATGAAGCGGTATTGTGATTTTCAGCCAATTAATGAGGGATGATATCAATTAAAGTACATTTCCAAATGCTAGCAACGACCGTCGACACGGAGTCCGTGACGTGGCGGCAGGAAGATTGACGCTTGCTTTGTTTATTTATTTCATTTATCGCCTGGCACAAAACTATAATGTATTATCATTGTAACTTAGACTTTCTCACAAGTTTTGCATTTTCCGGATGGACATCGTTATTTTATTAATTATATTTTGCTTTAATAAGTGTCGTGTACATTCCATTTGTACTATTTCATACTTCGCAACAAATTGTGCACAATTTTTTTTTTAAATGAAAACTCTACAAAAACAGCTAAATACACGAAGTCAGTCCATTGTTTTATGGTAAATGTAAATCAGTTTATAAAAAATGGACTTGCGTTAATAATGCATGTACGGTAGTAAAGTTCAATGTTTTTTTTAAAAAGACTGACCGTCAACCCTTTATAATAAAGTACACCATGGGTTTGTGAGAACAAAGTACCAATGTGTCGAATGCGTTTTGCAATTAACTAGTCTAAGAGTATTTTCTAAATTGTTATTCGAACAAGGCGCCACAATTAATTAAATTTATTGTGGCATGAAATTCTTGGCACGCATCCAATTAAATTGCATTAATTTTGACGATGAGTGGAACTGATAACTTGTCGAAACATCTACTGCGCTAACAAAATAACCCAGTGAATTCCAACTGAATGCATATAATATATGTTACAAGTATTTCTCAAGGAGAACAACGCGAACGTACTCGGTGAGGAAGCTGTGAATATCAATGTGTAATATCATAAGTTATTCGTGCTGAAAGGTTATCGACCAATCAACGAACCAATTTTCATATTTCGTAATTCTGTTATTTTAAAATTGTGTTGTGAAGGAAATCCAGAGTTAGGAACGGCGTATTTTACTCACGTGATAGCTCAACAGGTGACGTCATGTTTCAAAGGCCCGGATGTACAGCCATGCTCAAACCAATATGGGGGGGGGGGGGGTGTACAAATGAATTGAGAGTCGTGGTTTCCCGAGTCCTTATTTCAGCATATTCGGGACCACAAAAAATTGTTAGTCAAAATAGTCCACGGCAATTGAAGAGGCGAAGGAAATCAAATCATTTAAATAAATGCAATTTTCATTTTATATGCGTACTACAATGATTGCCATGACAACTGCTTGCAATACAAACACACCGTTTTCTTTCTCGAATGTCGATTTTTTCAACAGAGGACCCTTACATTTGATTCTTTTTATTTCCAGAATAATTTATTTTCACAAATCATGGTGTATCGTGTGTATGTATAACGGATTCCGCAACTAATTGAATCGAAACCTTTGGACAAATATTTGCCTAACCCAGATAGAGTATTTTCGTGACGTAATATTCGTAAGATTCTTAATCGATTCTATAGCCTGCAGATTTAAAGTTAAGTTAGACAAATGTGAAATGTATTGACCGATTCGATTAATGCTCATGTATGTTTCATTGTCGACAAAATGGAAAATCTACATCATCAGGAGAATGTTTTTGACCGTGAATTTTAGTCTTTAGCGATATTCCATCCTAACATTATAGCGCTCTGTCGAGGACACTATTCAGTACTATTGACTTTACCGTATGACAAGTACCAAATTAACCGTAGATCTCACACCACACGTGAATAAAAATGGCAAATAATTGATTCAATAACTGACTAATTCGTTAGAAGTCGTTTTTATTCTGTAGTAGGAACTGTCGGAAGTGACGTCAGAATACATTCATTGAAAAACCTGTCAAGGTCGTTTCATTTGAAGTTGCAATTGTGAAGAAGTCGAGGCTATAAACGAGAAATTTCAAGATACGGCCTAATAGTCGACAAGAGTCGAGGTGTAAAATGGAAAAGTGGTTATTTCAGTAAACGGACATTGTCAGTATATTGTTTTCTTAGAAGCGACATATCGCGAGGATGGCGACTATAGGAAAGGTTGTCTATTGTTCAATTTCCCACAATATCACGCTCCCTTTCCTGTTCAAATCAATAGATTTACCCAGTATTCGTGATCAGCTTTTATCTGTTTACAATTTATCAAGTTTTACAGCTATGTTCCCCATGGAAATGTTAGATTTTAGTGTCGCGACATTAAAAACTACACGGAATTTATAAACTATATAGCGTGGTTCTGATGGCAATTACGAAGAGCGGATTTGGAATGAGGACGCCGGATATAAGCCGGGAAAACGCAAAAATGATATGATTTTAAAAAAGCAATTATGATTTTCCTTTCTAAAGAATTAATTAGAAAAATACGTGAAATGAAGTGATAGAGGTGAAGAGGGAAGGAGACACTGGGGTCAACCGACAGAGATAGATATAATATAGAGATAGAGGCGGGTAGAAACAAGATGGACATGCTAGTATTAAACAAATTTAGGAAATGGAGTGTGCAACTGAGAAAGAAACCTTATATATATGAGAGAGAGAGAGAGAGAGAGAGAGAGAGAGAGAGAGAGAGAGAGAGAGAGAGAGAGAGAGAGAGAGAGAGAGAGAGAGAGAGAGAGAGAGAGAGAGAGAGAGAGAGAGAGAGAGAGAGAGAGAGAGAGAGAGAGAGAGAGAGAGAGAGAGAGAGAGAGAGAGAGAGAGAGAGAGAGAGAGAGAGAGAGAGAGAGAGAGATCCATGACAGTGGTCACTGCATTTTCAAATAGGAAGGCGGTGCATTCAATATTAATACACTTTCCTTCAATCTCTAATGATATTCAAGATAATATTACAAGAAGTGGTTGTGTATAGCAGTCTTTACAATCATCTCTCACCGTCTAATAATGCTGAAACACAGTGTAAACACGACGTCCATTTAGAATGCACAACGATAATACAGGAATCAGACATAGAATTTATAATTTAGTTGCTGAAATTAATATTTTAGTTGAAGGTCAGTTCGTTCCAAACGTTTTCATTAATTAAGTTTTGTATGAAGTTTTGTCAACGCGCGAGAAAGAACAAAATGAAGATAAAAATTCATTAACCATGGGAGTATCGATCTAACGGTAGTGTCAATACAGTATATCATTAATGTTTCATTCCCGTGTCTCCCCTGACTGCTATGTGGTTTTAATAATAGATCCATCTCTAAATTTGACAGCCACATAGCAATGATTACGGTCTCTATCGATATCTAAATTTACCTTAGGTCTTTGAAGCTGAGTCTGGCGATATGAATACATTGATTCTGAAAACGCGTTCGATATTTTTTTCTTTCTGGCTCTGACATGTAGCAGCTTGTAGTTTCACAAACTCGAGTGAATTGATAATATTTTTTTGTAACACTGGCAACCGCTTAGCAATAATTATGTTGGGGTTTTACCTGGGATTATAATGAAAGATCCAAGGGTATCATAAGATTTATAAAATCTACGCAAGACTTTACAGTGAATTCTCTTATGCATTGTGTTTTAATGGAAGGAAAACAACATGAACTCGATTTAGTGTTCACCGTCATTTTCAAATTTGTCATCGTTTATTTGCGGAGGAACTGCTTCAATCTGGTATCGCCTACCCTGTATGATTGTTTAGGAGATTTGTGAAATCTTGTCTCGTCGAGTGAGCTTTTAAGCCAAGAAACGAGCACAGTAAATAAACAAACAGACATGCGAATCTAGAAGTCATGGCATCATATTCTTTCTCTGCATCGTTACAATCAACACTTGTTTTCATGCTTTAATGGATACAGTCCCATTTTCAATTATAATATGGACAATAACATCAAGGGTCTGTCTTTAACTTTGTTCAATTTAATAGTATAAAGTCAACCAGGTCTATTGTACAGTACTGTAGCCTCTCAATTACCGACTGACGTTTTGATTTTAAGAGCTGTTTTATGCTTGTAGTCTGTTGTAATAATGCCCGAGCATGTCGAAGGCCACCTCGGTGTTAAGTCTCCTTCCAAGATTGTATTTCCCATTGGCGCTCTGCCCGGTTTTCCACGTTTCCCCCCTATTTCTTGTATAACGTTCAGTATTGTTAATTTCTTGTGTGTTTATGAGATGTGCAATCTACAGGTGTGACCAGGCCGGGAAGTGACTAAAATTTTATAAGACCTCATCAATTCTATAGTGTAAACATGAATAGTTAATCAATGGGTTGGCTGTTCGAAAGAGGCTGAGCTCGTCTCAGCTACGGCTCAATCGCTGTGGTATGTACTAGTCGATATCGTTGTTGTGTTTCGAACACGATAGTGATGTACGTTTTTCACCGGCAACATTGCATGTAATTTCGTGTGAACAAGGAGAGACGTATCGGATGACTCGACCTGGATCCATTCCTAAAATATGGGCGTAGTGTGGTTTTACATTGTACGAAGTGTCAACGTCACGTTGCGAAGTCTGTATATCTGTGTGAACCTTCGGGAGTGTTTGATGCAGCGCTGACAAGACTGTTATAAAATGGCAATTTGCTGTCATCGCTTCTTTTTGTAAATAAAGCATGATATATAACAAATTGTAATAAAAACTAAACCACGTCTAATCCACAAGCTTGGTTCGTATCAAGGGTTATGCTTGCAATCACACAGCAAACTCTATTTTTAAACCTATAAATGCAACGCCAATAGTCATCTCTAATTTATTCATAGCCTACGAACACTTCACATGTGTATACGTGGTGAAACCACTGGTCAGGTTACTGAAGCCATGCTGAAACACGATGCAAAAATAAATTTCAGAATGTTGAACAAGTGAAGTCATGCATAAAACATAACATTGTTTAACAATGTCCCTGTGTTGTATTGGTGAGACGCAGCTGTAGTTGGTTGCCTAGATGCGATATACTGCCGTAGAAATCCATCATACATTGAGCTGTCTGACAACACTGCAACAAGCTAAATTTGAGTTTCCCCATGATATGCTATGTTTGTCAAGGGTTTAACAAGTCGCAGTTCAGAGTAATCACAAATCAATGTCAAATATAGGAAAGATTATTAATCATTACGCTGCTTGTGAAAATATATCATAATTCCAATGACGTGAAATTAAATTGAGGGTATGTCACGGTGTTGTCAGATATATATCATGTATCATGCATGATGAAGCAGTCATGGCACGTTCGAATTCTAAGTCCCCAGTTTGAAAATGTCAAGCCATTTGTGCATTACAACGGAGAAATGTGTATAAATTACCTGAGCAATTCTACAGAAACCTACACATCACTATCAATGGAAAATGTCGGAAGGCGTATACTTACATGTTCCTTTCAACCGGTACGGCCCACGGCGACACGGAACGCACATGTCTGTCGGTGATACTCGGCAAATCCATCATTGATACCAAATGCTAGAGTTGCTGATCGGAAGAAATGCACTGTTTATTAAGTCCACGAATCATTGAGAAAAACTACGCATAACGCTTGTTGACAAATACATGTAATGTAGATAGAAGGTCCGTATCGCTCGCTGTGAGATAATAAAACAGTCTGGTGTCGTCTTCATTATTGCCAAAGTCGTTATACACACAGGTGTAATGCTCACCTGTAGAAGACAGGGTCGTAAACTAACGTCTATCTCGAAACACCATAGTTGTCTACTCGTCCAGGATAAACGCTCCGCAATGAGTTATAACAGCGGTCGATTTTTCGCCTGGCTGGTCAGCTCGCCCGAGATGATGACTGACAATCCCCTCTTCTGTGTGGAAAACACAGAAGAGCCTTCTCACGCACTGATCGTGCTCAGGTCAGGTGGAACAATGAACACAACCTCAAGTAATTGTCATCAAATTATTACGCAGTCCATACGAAGGAAACAATCAAAAGATAAAGGCCTTTAACTCCACACTGCTCTGACACCGTGGACTATGCAAAGAACGGTACAATCAATGCTGTTCACTTGGATAATAATGTTTTCTTCTGTTTGTATGTAGAGAGGTTTTTAGACAACGGTTGGTTTGACTCGACGCCTACCTGTTGATGACACTGGGGTGACTGCATCCACTTGATAACGTCGCTCACCCAATCGGCACGTATACTTCCCTTGTAACTAAAATGCCAATATGATGGCCCTATCAGCACAAAGCCTTAAAGCCACTGGAAGCTACCTACATGCCTATTGACTCAGCTCACAAATACCGGTGTACTGCGAACAACCATTGGATATAATCTGGAGAGTACCTTGATCGACATACGACTAGAGTGCAGGTAGTATAGCTCGATTGAGTGTACATGTTAGAATGGCGACGGGATGGGAACACACCTCCGGGGGGGCGGCTTTTAGTACGTACACATCCTGCTTGTTACGCAGCGTGTTGAGTTCATGAAACGTTCATTCAAGTAACAGAATATACAGCGCTAAGAATAACTGTAAGGTTTTGCTTTTCTAAAACCATGTCTTTAAATACTGTAGAATAATACTATCCCCGTGGTACACTGGTTCGCTATTGTGTGTGGTAGCTCTACTTCAACCTGGCAAAGAGTAATTCCTTTGTTAAGGACTGAATATATAGCCTTTTACTGCTGTCACTCTTTTCTCCAATACTTAAATTAATGATGGATACAGACTTATGTACACACCGCTACTACATCTAATTTCCATGTTCCGTTTCGGGTATCAATATGTCACGCCTTAATTGGGGAATTAAGGGAACGCGATATAGATCACCATGGCAACAGCTGTCATGCAGATCCTCCTTAAAGTCTGTCGCGACATTCGATACAAAACTCCCCCAAGTTTTCAACATTGCCTCAGGGGGAAATGTTGAGAGTGTTATTGAGAGATGTAAATAAATCACCGTGTCTTTAATTCTGGTTTAATTGTGCGTCTGCAACAAGCTGTTAAAACTAATAGCCACATTTGAAAGTACCTAGCCCCGCGGTTCTCCTCACGCGGCAAATCACAACACACTCAATCTGTACACAGAGCTATCGTATTAATCATCACCTTCTTTTCCTTTCACAGTTTGAAGGACTCATTTATGCGAGTATTACAATTTTCCAAGGACCATGAGTCAAACGTATTCATTCCAAAGTTCAACGCCATTGTGCCTCATTTCTACTGATTTTCTTTCACTAGAAGGCGTTTCCTTTTGTCTGTGCCCTTGGACTCTTCTTTAAGCCTGATTAATCATCACCCTATTCAAGCTATCTCATTGTCTATTATATCTATACATGTGTATTGCTTTCTTTCATATGCTCTTGAACAACCCGTTTTTAAAGATCTCCGGGCCATTCTATTACATTGTTCGTTCTAATCAAATTGGCAATTCTTTGGTATCATCGTAGGGCTGTCTTAGAAACTTCACGTTGCTAATTAAAAACCAAACGTCAAGTTCATAAATTTATCTACATCTTGAAATGCTTCTTGTACGACAGACTATAACTCTATAATGAGCTGAGGTTGTATTCCACACGTAATGTAGTAAACAACTCCGATTGAAGAATGTTGTATGACAAAGCATAGAGGAAAGAACTGGTTCCATCGCTTTTATGTTTGAAAGTATGTCAGATCCGACTCCGTGTCAACGTTATTTGACCCTGCTCGTCCAATGTACACGAAAGTACACGTCCCCTGCCCCTCTTGTTCTTAAGAACAAATAAAAAGACGCGTCAATACTTTAGTACTTTATTGTGCATTCTTCAAAATATGAACTCTTCACAAAGTAACAACAACGCCCGTCTTTACGAAATCAGCTAACATATCTTACCTTAGTCAGGGCAAGGAAGTACCCACAGTGGTACTTCCATGATCAGAGCTATTTGACTATAAGTTATCATAATTTTAGAAAAAAATATGTATGCGATGGTTTGATTTCGCAACCACTTGTCTTTGAAACTATACCTGATATTATTAGCGAACAACATTGTCGACCCACTTTCGTAATTTTAAAAGTTGAATATTACACACAAATTCCTGCATGTTTTTACAAATAAGCATTGTTGCCATCACTTCAGCCCAACGTCGTGTTTGATAAAGTACAGTGCATATACAAGATTAACACGCTTAAGCTACTTTTCCATGGTTTTACGAATTGATCGACTAACTTTGCACCTCATAAATATTTCCATTCACAAATCACTAGAGCAGAATACCTGATTCTATTCTCGTCATTTTGACGCTACCGTACGACCAACAAGTGTTTGACAAACATCGGTCCATTTACAGGATAAGTGGTCTGAGGTCAAACAAACCTTACGAAAACAACTCCAAACGAACAAATGAAAAGGCAATACAGGCCTCGGGTTGAAACGACAGTCGCTTTTGCCTTTTTGAATCCCTTTCGGCTTTGTAGTTAGAAGACTAATCAAACACTTCACGATATGACAACATTGTCACCGTCTGAAACGACTGTTCTATTGTGGTACAGATCATAGACAGTGGAGGGGATTAATGTCTGCACAGAGAATTCGAAGTGTTTGTATGTAGTGGAACTTTAGGGGTACGTTGTAGTGATACACACACATGAAAAGTCACAACTTTTCATGTGTATCACTACAAACTATTCCACACTATGCGGATTAAGTCAGTACAATGTTTCGAAATAATAAAGTACATGTATATATGAATACTTATTTATGCACCACCACCACCACCACCACCACCACCACCACCACCGCCGCCGCCGCCGCCGCTGCCACCACCACCACCACCACCACCACCGCCGCCGCCTCTATCATCGTCCTTGACAAGAACGTAAGCCATGTATATCAATAATTTTAATAGACCACTGGCCCGCATTTTTCCAAAGAGCTAGCGTGGAAGTATCGCCCACTTCCATGCACAGAGCAACCCACAGTTCAGTAACGCTGCTCCAGACCTCAGACTTGTTTGGTGGTCTGAGTCCAGACTTAGATTACCCAGAGTTTACTGTCTCCACGTCAAATCCTAGTTCATTCAAATCAAAGAACCATATGACTCATTTGTTCCTGTCGAGGAGATTAATTTGATTCCAAGCTTAACAAGGGAAAGTAATAACCGCTTGATATATTGCATATCATGTAAACTCATTATTTAAGGCAGGTGCGTGTCACGTGATACGGATTGTAATGACAGTGACAACAGCGTCACCAGGATAAAGATAGATGATTTCTACACAAGACATATTGATATTTTCAGTAGCTGCTATACGATGTCAACAGATGTCTTGATTTTTGTTGTAATGTATCTTTAAATACCGTTTTTGTTGATGAAATAGAATTAAAACTTGGTAGTTATTTTAGAACTCGGTATATGTATTCGTGCATATGTACTAGTATATACGCGTTCGATAGAGAACACTATAATCGTGTGTGTGTATGTGGAAGTGTAAAATGATTAAAACCATTCTGAATAAATGAACATTAATAAATACAATCCTGGTGTTTCGAATGAATATTCTTTTCATAAAGGATCTAGCAAGATATAAGTACGTGGGTTGTCTGTGTACGCGCATGTTGTACGTTCGAGGAAGTCAAGACCACTACAAGAATTATCTATAAAAAAATTGAAGGGATAACAGAACCGTGTATGCTTTCGTACGTTAGGAAGAGAATTAGTATCTGCCAATAGAAAAGAAAACTAACCCTGGTTGTTCCTAAAGTTATAGACTCTGTGCCTTTAACGATTAATCGCCACATCATCCCAAAGTAGGGTTTAACATGCAACACAAATAGGTTATCATTACTATCCCCATATCCACACTGCAGCATTTAATGCTTTGTGTTTGCTGTTATTCTTGTTTGATATTCAGAATTAATGTTTATATTATTCTACTCAGAGAAACCATGATATTTAATATCATTCATTCATTGTGATTTGCGGGAAAAAACTGTGCCCAATAGCATTAAAATTCTCACCTCCCACCACACTAAAGGAGCGTTCAGCTTAGCAATGCGATTTCACGTTGTGCCACTGGCAAGTTTGATCTTAAAATTACATTTCATGCCTTTGAAGAATTTTGCGGTGGATTTTAAAAGAAACTTCCGAAAGAAATATTTGTGTTTTTTTGTAAAAACGTACGCGATCTCAAAACAAGGGTAAAGTCATAATAGCGTTTCTATTCAGTTAGGTGGGTGCATCAATCATCTATCAATACACGGTAAACTCATTTGACCCGGGAAAGAAATAAATATACTAACCACAGACTCGAGGGTCCTTTGTTTTCTTCTAAGTTTGAAACTTGTAGTTGTGGTTGAATGTATAGAGTAGAACATTTTCAGAGCAATTTTAGCGTGCCTTTTAAAAATCAGACTGAATTATTTCCCACAAAAATTGACTGGCGCCAAACTACAACAACCATACTGTGTCAAACTGATAGCTGAACTTTATACTGAAATGTCTTTTTTTTTCTCATCGTCGCAAACCATGGCCTCTTTTACGACATCGTCCAAAACGTGCCGTCAATAGATCGTCGTTATTTCGCAGTGTTGCGGATCGCGGAAGAAATAACAGCTCTGGTTTGCGAGAATGTCTTTTCTTTCAATAAACCCTCAGTCAGATCACTTTTCTCCTTAAAGTAACATGTTCATAACATTTCTTTGAATAACTGTCACTAGTCGTCTCTAACGTGACCTTTGACATATTGCATTTTTTAGAATACTCTTGGAATTAATGGTTAAAAAAACTATTTTCATTTAATCAGTCTCTCCAAACAATCATTTGAAGGCATTCACTTTTATGGTGTAATAACCATGTCCATAAAGTTGGAACAAATGGTGTGCAAAATTCCAGAGGGTTCGTTCCCGATGTGCTCGGTAATTTGGATGCGGTCAGTGACCTTCGAGTGTCATCTGGTATTTGTACAGCATGTACATAATTACTCATGCAACTTCTCCTCATTCATATTCCATGGATGAATAAACAAATTGCGTTGTTTTGTTATGGCCCGAGAGACATGACGCAACAACTAGGTTAGATATTTACTTTTCATGATGACTTGTTAGAGGCTTGTAAATTACGTGTTTATGACAAACCATTATGGACAAACAAAACCCGTGAAAAGCATCCGTATACATTTAAGGGACGATTCAGTAATTACAGATGGGGAGGGTCGGGGGGAATTAAAGGTGGTGGGTCTGATTTTTACAAATATCGGTTCTTTGGGAGGAACAAATTTAAAAAATATGAAATTTGGTCATTTTAATTCGACTTGCATTGATCCCACCGCTGCCACCGTCATACCGTAATATGGGAACACAATAGCCGGATCATTTACAAGGCAATGATCAATTGTTAGTTGTGGTACTACCTGGGGGAGGAATGAGTCTCAAAGGAGAGAAGGGATAATGTCCGTCAATACAGTGTCGGTAGTGCAACCAAAGTAATCTTTGGAAAATAGAGGTTATTGTGCCTTCAGCTCTGCCAATTAGATCCAAACATAGCCTCACACATATTCACGGAGGTGTTACGGTTGTGAGAAACAACCAATACCATGGCCATGGCCAAAATTATCATTGTAGGAAACAATTACCCATTAGAATTGTGTGTGGTGTCAGCGGTTGGATAGAGTCCTTATTTTTGATTCCGAGACTCGTGTCCTTTTAAACACCTGACATGGCATTTTAACCCACGTCTAAAAGACTGATTGGATAGGATGGAGGGCCATGTTTGAGAGAAAAGAAAGAGATTGTCACTTTGTAAAAAATGGAAACGGGGGATGGTCACATGTACATTAATTTATACACAACGACATACGTTTGATTACTCCGTCCCCTTTTACTGAATGCTACCTAAAACCACGACATGAGCTCTTCGATGTTCAATATTTATGTATGCAAATGTACTGAAAGTGGTCGTGTAAATGTTGTTCTTTCCATGTTCGCAACCATGTGTTTGTTTTGACACAAGTCACCACTTCTTTAGAAATAGTAAAACGGTCATCAGTTAATTGGCTTAGTCGAGATAAGTTAACGTTAGTTGTGAATGTTGGAACTTGACCAATTTGTATTCCAATATATAGTTGTATTGATGTAAATTGATTACGCGTGTGGTTATTACACGTCCAATACACCTCAATCTCGCAGATTTGTTTTTTAAATTTTAGTTGTCCTTCTTGACTGTGTTCTTCCGAATCGTTAATTGTCTTTATCTTGCTGGACCGATAGGCTGCAAACATTGTTTTGAGGGTTTTTGTTTAGTTGTTGGCTTGTTCTTGATACGCACTGTTACCATAAGCACTGAATCCGGCTTCTATCTGTTACAGCGTTCAAGTTTTAAAGACTTAGTGACAATCTCCGAGAGAACGACTTCACTGAATATCACGCAAGTTACTCTAGAGGGCGTCTATCAACTCTTGCCAGTTTGAATACTAGTAAGTTCAACTTGGTAAGATGAAAAATGCTCCTTTTTGTCCAAATATGGTTCAGTTGAGAGAAAAGTCTCGGATATGCTGTCTATGTATATGTTTTGTCATAATTTATTTGGGATATCGATTGTGGTGAAAGCGAGGCGATATTAGCTATATCCCTCATTGGCAATGAGGATATACGAGTAGCTATATTCTTCAAATTCAAACGTGGCATCGACTCCTGCCAAAAGGAGGTGGAGTCAGAACAGACACTGTCATAATTTTGATCAAAATCTCGATGAAAACATGACAATCAGAAGTTTTTCGAGAACTACAACACTCATTTCGACAGAAAGTCGCGCAAATATTGAGACAGAACATTTCAAACGTTGCGTTTGCTTTGGAGAAAAAAAACATTATACCTGTATACTGCATATCAGCCTGTATTAGTCTTAGACACGGACCTTTTCCCAAAATATCCTCGTAATCCAAAAACACATATGCACGTAGTTGCCTGAAATCCAAATCACATATCACATCAGATTCGAGTCTAAATACTTGATTGAACGATGCAAGAACTTGTGAACCCATGCTAAGTACATGTACTATAAAATTATGGGTTCCATATGGCACCCCGATGTAGCCTGACCCCGCATTTGCCCAGCTCTGATCGATTGAACACGTGCCTCTCGGTGTACTTTGCAATTGATGATATTACCATGGCAAACGTACTATAGACAAACAAAGAAACTGTGGTTGTGCATTGAAAATTACACTTCGCATAGTTACTGTAGCAGATATGATGGCCTTGTAATCAAGATCATGGTGTTAACATTTGAAGTTTCCAATAATGCAGTGTAAGATCATGAAGTTTACAAAAAAATTAAACAGCATTTTGCTTAAATTGACAGTTCATGTTATTAAAGTGACCATATGGGTCAGGATAAGGTCGGTATTTATTTTTGATTTTGAATTTATCACAAAACAGTTTTACCGTGGCTTCCTACTTGAAAATCAATGTGAAACAACATATGCCAAGTCTCTACCTGTAGACTTCACGGACTATCACTACTATCGCCATTCCGCTATCCTGACACTCCGTTCGTGGCTAGTTAAACTTTAAGTTAGTCAATTACAAAAAAAAATAATACACGTGTAAAATGTTTGTAACGGTTTGCACAGCCAACTTTAGGAAAAAAATAGCGACACCATCTTGCAACGTCATACAGCTTTGTAATTCATCTGCTACTACTTAAATATTACTAAGGTTTTCCTATTACTCTGAAAACTGTACTGGGGATATATACGGTTTTTGAATGAACAAGACAACATTAGAAGTTATTGGATATATTCTCACGAGAACAACATGGCTGCATATAGAGAGGTTCTATATAACAAAATACCCTGGTGCGTGAAGTGTACTATTTTATTGAAGGGCAAGCTTATAACAATACAATTGAAACCAGAAAACCTGAAACATAACCGTCATCTTGTGCAACTTAAAATCTTTCATCATCTGGTTCAAAAAGCTGTAAGATCTCACCAATATTGCTATATTTTCTGTAAAATTTGCACTTGCCGATGATTATCTGACGGATTGTTGCCATACCGTTTACAATATGTTAAAGTATACTTTGCAGAATATGCTGATATTACTAACATTGTAACCAAAGTACCCTAGACATTCAACAAATCAGATACAGTGTATCAATATACACGATGAAACTTGAAATGTAGCTATGTTTATAATACTCATATTGTTTTGTCGAACAAGGCGATAAAATGCTTTGTTTCAGGTTTGATTTTTCAGCTGTGATCGTTTTATAGTAAAGTGAGACGAACAATACACTACTCATAATATAGAGAGAAAAAAATATTCCAATAGAGGGCGTATTTTCCTGTACCTTTGATATGCAAATATCTGCTTGACCTAATTTCAATAACCGTGCAAAATGTTAGAATTTGTATGAAAACTCTACTTAGTTTCCAACATTTACCTATATGCGTCCATATATGTATTCTTAAAATAATTTATATTTTAAAAATGTAGTTTCCTGTGCTGTGAACAATATTATGATCGGATTTGTCCTCTTACAATACTGAAGCGTGGCGTCGATGTTGTCACTCACCTATACTTTTCAAAAACAGTGGTACTTATTCCTTGATAAGCCATGTCACAGGCATACTTACCTGGCACAGAGGTCAACCATGATCATAAAGGTGGTTCCTCCAGGGCGAGGCTTGTCCATTGCACTCCGGGCAGGTTGACCCTTGCGATCACCCCAAATGTGGGTGACTCGGGTGCATAATTTATGGTAGTGGGGGACTGCGTTCGCGCTATCCCCTGATAATTGAACTAAAAATAAGAGTTAACAAATATCCTTTGTTGAGGGCGACATACACCCTGTCCCGACCTAAATTCTGAACCTGTTTTGGTTCGAATCGATTTCAGTTCTCCTGTCCCCATATGCCCTTAAATCGGGTTGTAAATCGATTTAGTTGAACCGGTTCGAAACTACCTCAGGGGGTGGTTTCGATTTGGTTCAAAGTAAATCGGTTCGGAACAGGTTTAACTTGTCCGTAGTTAGAACAGGAAAGATCGACTTAGAATCGGTTCATTGTCAATTACCCACAGCTGCGCACTTGAATCTTGACCCCCCAGGTTAAATTTTGGCACAAGTTACATGCTTTGTACGCCGACACGTTCACTTTGGAACACAACTGGGGTACATGAAGTATTATCCAGCACAAGATGGCATCGCCTTAGCATTTAATGTTCAGCAATAAATGAGTGACAAAAACAACCACTTGATTGCTATAAAAACCTTATTTTATTATGGATTCATCAACACCTAAAAAGAAGTCTTTTTGCCGATCGCAAAATTTCTCAAATTGATAGAGACTTCTTTCCCATTTGGCGGTAGTTGTCACAACCAGAAATGACCGTGTAGTGTTCGACGAACTGGCATCGATTAAGGTTAACCCCACTGCCCGGGCACGACTTTCTACTTGTTACATTATTCTAGTAAAATTACTTACATGTACCTATAATTTCTCGGGTTTATAACATCCAATACACTTTTAAGGATCATTTGAATCCAAAGTCAAGACGGGTTAGCTCTTGGGACACATCGAACAACAGAGAGATAAACAAGACTGTGTACGACATGTCATGTGACTCTTGTTAAAGAAAGTTAACGGGAAGAGCCGATCGTTCGATCGTATCGGCCACATTTTATATGGTTGTCACCGTAATAACAGAATTTATGTGGAAACGACGTTGTCAACAAGGTTCAAAGCTAGGCCGCGCTGCATGTCACGTTGGGATAGGCCCGACATAGTGGAACTTACACGAATGATGACAATGCGGAAATTACCGATGCCTCGGATGTCACGCATTTGAGGTCAACTCTCAAGTCTGGAAGACAGCCTGATTCAGCATGATTAGATCCGTTTATTGAGTGAAAACAAAAGACCGATCGTCAAAAATAATTATTCAGCAATGGTTTTAGTTATTTTGGAGAGATTTGTACATTTTTTCACATGATATTTGAAACACGTGAAAGCCATCAAGGTCAATGCTCATCGCCGTCATTGTGCAGTGCCTGTTTTAATAACCAAGTGTCGATGGTCGATATGCGGAAACGGGCAAATAAAACCACAGAAACAGCGTGAAGATTCTATAAAAAGCACGAGGACTGGTAAATACTATTTCCCGTTGAAAGAATGTTTTGCACCCCAGAGATAATAAAATGTTTTAAACTTTGAATGAATTTTGCTAGTTTAGTTTGCATACCGATGACGATGTAAATGGATGCATGAAATAGTAAGCGTTGCAATAGAACAAATCGTTCACGTTCCCATTTCCTATTACGAACTAATACAAATGAAAAATGTTTATCATTGGCAGTAAGAGGTGGCGAAGGTGTTGGCAAAGGTGTACAAGTATCGATCAAAGTCTGTACACACTTGTCAGATATTCTCGATCATCCTAAACTTAATCATATTTATGTAGCATAAATGGGAATCATTAGCTTTGTAATTATTACGTTACTGTAAGTCATGCAACTGGTTTTTCATCTGGGTAGGGATTAGTTTTATTTCTGTGATTAAGTTAGGATTTTGTGCTTAGTCCCTTCTTTACAGATATTTCTGTTCAAGATATTGTTACATTATTCTTTATCAATTGTAATTATTTCCAATCCTATGGACGGTATTAATTTATTTTAACCCCCCCCCCCTCCGTTTGTACGTCCTGTGTTTTCTCTGTAATGTATTGTTTACCTTTGTATTGTCTTGCAGTTGTATTGGAAATAAAAAAAAAGTTAAATAAAATAAAAATCATATTTATGTAAAATTAGGGACAATATTAGTCGCTTGGCCCAAATCGATCGTGGCATTGCTTCACCCATAATATAGCAGTCAACATCCAAATGTTTCTTCGTCAAGTCAAATAACTGTTGAGTACGGTGGACGAGAAGGACATTTCCGCGCTCTCAATGATTGGGCGTTCAAAGCAATTTCACCGCTCTCAATGACTGGGCGTTCAAAGCAATTTCCGCGCTCTCAATGACCGAGTTCAAAGCAATTTCAGCTCTCTCAATGATAAGAGTTTCAAAGCAATTTCTGTGATGTCAGACATTTCCGCAACAGAAACGATTTCTCTGTCAGAAGCGATTTCCCAGACGTACAGAAGTGGAATCCCCACAAGTCACGTGTTAGTGACATATGTTTCATGTGTACACACAAGTACAGAATTTGGAGGAGTCATGCAGAAGCTCAATTGTTGTATGCAAGAATTTTAGAAAGATTGGTACCCCATCCATAAATTTTAACAATGCACTTAGTATGCTTGAGGGAGAAATAATCACTTTACAAATTCCAGTTGATGTTCATGAAAAATAAAAATGTCTTCAGCAGAAAATGTTGCAGAACACGACAGTAATTTGTAACTCATTTATGTCCACTATACGTAATATCAATTTTATGTCCTTGAATGATTAAAATTATGTAGCCCAGACACTTCGCAAATGTATTTATGGTGTATCAATCTGAGACTTCCAATAGTTTGAGATTGAAAGATAGTCGGGTGCGTGACTAACGACGTCCAAGTAAAATCCTATCTATCCAGAGATGATATGATTCGTTTTCAAACCATGAATACGTTTTTAAGCAATCGACATTTAAAAATACAAGTAATTTCGAAGTTGATTTTTGGATGTTGATATCGATTTTTGAACATCCATTTTTTGAGACTCATCGAAAATCAAAACATGAACCATGTTTCACTTTTCTCAGCTGTGCACTTTTTATCGTTACATTATTGTAACATTTGTGCCACTAGGCTCGACTCAAAGAGACATCGCAGGGAAGCGAACCGGACGTCGATCATCGGGCATGACGTGGCACATTAAATCGATAGCCCCACTTTGAGTACGAGGAATTCACACATAGGGTATAATAAACTATCATGTCAGAATACTGGTTTAATAATATTCTAAGCTCGGCAACCTTGTGTTCATAGTGGTCTGAGGTTTAACACAAACGTATAGTAATGACTATGTTACGTCGATTCACCCAAAATGTGCTGGAAAGGGGTAGGGGTTTTGTGCGAAGTGCCGTCTTAAGTATTAAGATCAAGGGTCTCGAGCTCTGTAAGTTTTTGGGTGTGTGGAATGTATAGAGTTTGGGTTTACCGTTTGGATTTGGAAGTCTCGGCAGAGTCATCTTATTTTATTTTACACAGTCTAGTTACGCAGCCGGCCCCTCCCCATCCCCGTCTAGGTAACAACACAAATATATTTAAACTGTATAACATCGTCGGTATGACATCACAATAAATACATTTGATTGAAAAAATAATGCCGACGATAACTCACTACCTAAAAACAATTCTTGTATAATGTACAAACTACCGTCACTGTATGGGATGGATGGCTTGTGTCAGTTAGTCATGCAATATGCGCCAGAAACGAGGTCCCACCCCAAACATCTGATTACAAATTTACAATTTATTTGTACATTTAGGACGTCCAAAAGGATATGTTCATATTCCAACGCTATCTGTTACTTGTTGTCTTTGCTTTCCTTTGATCTTCGCTCTGATATCATTTTTAGTAAACAACCTGCAAACTTCATAGAAACTGTAGATAGTACGAGTAAAAGGTGTCCCTAACTTTCCAGTAAAACGTTGAAACGTGAAACGTTGTTTGTGGTTTGATTTTGATTGCGTTTCAAAAAACGAAAGTTCGAATTTCGATATCAACACCTAAAACACTAAGTTCCAAATTCACATGTAATTTCAAATGTTGATTGTTTAAACACGTATTCATGGTTCGAAATTACGTCAGAAACGAATCACATCATATCTGGATAGATTGGGATTTCACTTGGACGTCGTTAGTCACGCACCTAGTCAGTATGCAGACAGAGTATCGAGGATAGACTTCACGTGTTCTCGGGTACATTACGGTCTGTGATTGTGTATAAAAACAATGATATGGTTAAAGGGTAAGATAGCATCTCCTAAACACTATGAAATTAACACCAGTCCTTCACTACATAATATTCTTTTGAATACTAGTGAAATTGTTTTCTGTATGCAAATGTGGTGATGACGTCATCATTTAAGTATCAAAACTTGCACGTTTTCGAACTATCAAAACCGGGAGGCCAAAGACTCCAGAAATCGCCGAATTGAGACATTATACATTATTTTCGATTGTTATGTTACAATATCTAGGTAGAAAAAAATTTCTAAATGTTCAGAATGTATTAAATGCATTTATTACAAGCTCCCTGGACCGTCCGCCAGGTCTTAGAATGTATTTCGTGCAGTCAGAGAATGTAAAAAATGATTTCTAACTTCTGTTTAAAAAAATGTAAAACGTGCATGAGTTAAATGTAAAAATGTATTTCCTGCAAAATATATGACTTCTGGCCATGGATGCAATACCTGTTACTATAGTTATCTGTGACAATACCTGTTACTATAGCTATCTCTGACAATACCTACTGTAGTTATCAATGACAATGTGTACACACAGGCACCGTCACTGTGTCCACAATTTTTACCAGTTACATGTACCAGTTACTTCCGGGTCACTAACACGTGACTTGTGGGGATTCCACTTCTGTACGTCTGGGAAATCGCTTCTGTCAGAGAAATCGTTTCTGTTGCGGAAATGTCTGACATCGCGGAAATTGCTTTGAAACTCTTATCATTGAGAGAGCTGAAATTGCTTTGAACTCTATCATTGAGAGAGCTGAAATTGCTTTGAACTCGTTCATTGAGAGCGCGGAAATTGCTTTGAACGCCCAGTCATTGAGAGCGGTGAAATTGCTTTGAACGCCCAGTCATTGAGAGCGGTGAAATTGCTTTGAACGCCCAGTCATTGAGAGCGCTGAAATTGCTTTGAACGCCCAGTCATTGAGAGCGCGGAAATTGCTTTGAACGCCCAATCATTGAGAGCGCGGAAATGTCCTTCTCGTCCACCGTAGTTGAGCTCTAGCAGCCCTCGCTTTGACGGATAACTTTGACAACAAATCGACGGTTATTAATATTACACGCGAAATCCTCCATGTTGATTGTGTTAACCAAAGTACCCTAGTCATTCAACAAATCAGATACACTGTATCAATATACACGATGAAACTTGAAATGTAGCTATGTTTATATATACTCGGGATTGTTTTGTCAAACCAGGCGATAAAATGCTTTGTTTCAGGTTTGATTTTTCAGCTGTGATCGTTTTATAGTAAAGTGAGACGAACAATACACTTATAATATAGAAAAAATATATATTCCAATAGCGGGCGCATTTTCCTGTACCTTCGATATGCAAATATTTGCTTGACCTAATTTAAATATTCTGTGCAAAATGTTAGAATTTGTATGAAAACTCTTATACTGAGTTTCCAACATTTACCTATATGCGTCCATATATGTATTCTTAAATTTTTTTAAAATTTAGTTTCTTTTGCTGTGAAGCAATATTATGATCGGATTTGTCCTCGTACAATACTGGAGTGTGGCATCGATGTTGTCACTCACCTATACTTTTCAAAAACAGTGGTACTTATTCCTTGATAAGCCATGTCACAGGCATACTTACCTGGCACAGAGGTCAACCATGATCATAAAGGTGGTTCCTCCAGGGCGAGGCTTGTCCATTGCACTCCGGGCAGGTTGACCCTTGCGATCACCCCAAATGTGGGTGACTCGGGTGCATAATTTATGGTAGTGGGGGACTGCGTTCGCGCTATCCCCTGATAATTGAACTAAAGAAAAGAGTTAAACAGTCGAAGCGAAGTGCAATTTCACAGTAGACTTGAGGAACCGTACGGTGATAAACGCGTAGGGGTTGAACAGACATGCGCACATTGACTTACGTGGAACTAAATGTTGCAATAAACTATTAAATTAACTTTGTTATGGTTTCTTTTGATTTTTTCTATAATTCCTTTGACTAAATAAATGGAAATGTGTGGCCTTTCATTTATTTACCTTGTTTAACTTTAAAAATAGTTTAAATTGCTAAAAGGTATTGGGAAATAATCTAATTTTATGTATATCACAACTAAGACATCTTATTTTGTATTATATTCCTTCAAGAAAATACCACGACAGTATTTTAATATTCATTAATTTTTGTTGTTGTAATGTTCACATCACTGAATGTCAGCCATACCTTCCATGTTATGTTTAATCCATAAAAACTCACACAAAACATGAACAGGTGAAAACATACATACATACATACATACATACATAAATACATACATACATACATACATATATACATACATACATACATACATACATACATAAATACATAAATACATACATACATACATACAGACAGACATACATACATACACACACACATACATACATATCCATAAACCCAAACACATAACATTGATATTAAAGTCAAAATATATTTTATTATAGAGTATAGTCACTTTATATCTGTTGCAGACCAACATATAATTTGTTCACTTAATTAAACATGAGTTTCACTTGAGCACCATGTAAATCTTTATAACAATAACAATAAATGTAAGCATCATGGTTTCAGATATATTGACTTGTAAAAAGTCATACATACTGTTTTACATACATACACAGTGAGTGTCTCTCACCTGAGTATTGTGTTTAAGCAGTCAATGTAAACAACATAGTTTTATAATAATTAACTTCAACAAAACTCAAATACACTGTTTTGCAAATGAGTCTCACCTGAGTACATTGTACATCTTTGTAAATAATATGTATACCCAATAAATATCAAACAACAGTTTAAACTGACTTCAAAAATGTTAAAACTAAAGTGTTTTACATGTGATGACTCTCACCTGAGTATATTGTGCCTCTTTATATAAAAAACTGTATACATAGTAAATTTATACATGTACATTGACTTATAAAAAGTTTAATTAAAGTCACTTTTACATTTTACTTCTCACTTGAGTATCATGCACATTGTGTGGGTAACAAAATATGTGCATATACTTGTTTCACATCTCTTATGTACCTTTCTGTAAAAAGTTATCAATAAAAAAAAATTAAACTGTTATCAAAAGTAATGTCTTTCTGTTTGGTACACTTGGTTTCAAGTTACATCTGACTCAGTATACTAAGTGTGACTAATCATAATCTATATGACAAGGGTAAAGAAAAATATATCTTTCCAATATGATCTTCAAAAATGCACACCTAAATTTTGCACACAAAAAATCTAAAATTAAAATACTTGTTGCCTTCCTCCATGGAAATCATGAAATATGCCCAAAATATTTTGTCTGGCTATTTCTCTTTCTCATGCTTACTGTCGCACCTTTTATTATAATACTTTTACATCATCGAATCCTGACAAATGCATATACCGGTATAATTACAAACAAAACACATGTATGATACAACATACATATTGTACAATACAAGGACTGTCAATTTTAAAACTGGAAATATAACACATGAAAAATTTTATATGCTACTTATTCTGATGGCTCTATCCTTTCAACAATTCATCTACTGTTGCTATAAAATGGTCAAAACTGTTAAAGGTCTGGTCAGTCAGACCCTTTGAAGTCGATCTTTTATACTCTTCACACCTACACTTTTTTCTATATTCTTATGGCCTTGTGCCTTTTTACCACAAAGTGTGCACAATGGGAAATTGGAAATTCTAGAAACTTTACGTGCTGGTGTACTAATTAATTCTTCGCGTAATTTGCGTTTGTACGATGTTGACCGTGCCCAGTATTCTTCATTTGAAGCTTCATTAGCAGTAGCCATATATGACTGATGTGGCATATGGTCTGGTCTGGTCTGAGTTGGCATGATTGACATATCCATCATCATTTCAGCTGATGTTGCTGTTGGGGTCACACTTTTAAGTGTTTTTGTTCCTGCCATACTGGGTTTATTGTAGTAGGACATTGGTGTCCAATTTGGCTGTCGCAGTTTGTTTGGTAGGCGTTCAGCATGTGCCATCTGTTCATGAGAGATGCTCTCCAAACGTCGAACTATTTGTGAAGATGATACCGCAGTGTTCAGGCTTATCATCCTCTCCTGTCTGCGAATGAAGTCCCTGACACACTTAGCATTTATTTTAGGCAGAGGTATGCCTAATTTACTCAGGATGGGGTCTTCAACTAGCACACGATGTTGCATATGTTCATACGCTTGAGTTATTGACAATTTTGCAGGTGATGTACTATTCGCACGTGCTGGTGACAACAACCAAATATGTTTTACAACACAGTACATTAGACGGTTGTACAGGGCACTGATTTTTTGTGCAGGGGTGTAGCGATTCATCAATCTCCGCCTCTGTACGAGTCCTGCTTCAAGTACATCATCCCTCTTTGTTCTGCCATAAAGTGTATTTCCCCAGTGTGCCTTGTATGCGGTGTTGAATTGTTGAGGCTGTTTGTCATAGTCCTCAAGGGCATTCCAGGCCTGCAAGATCTCTGTTCTTTTGTTGGTACTCAACAGAAATTTGCCTTCATCTTTAGAAACTTCGGCCAGCAGTTTGCTTAGAGTTTCAACTTTTTCAAACCAAGGCACTGGATTTGAACTGCAAACATCCTCCTGTTTTTGATAAAATGAAAATGATATATTTAGGTGTCAATTAATTTATGATGTGAATTAATAAACTAAAATCAAAGACTAACTCTAAATGATAATAATAATATCTTTGTTACAAAAGAAAGTAACCTTGATAAATAGAAATTAATTTGTATCCAAACAGTATCATATATAAACCATTCATACATAATTAACAGTAGTTACGATACAATCTAACGTTACATCAGGGACAGAAACATACTGGGTACTAGTGTGCCATCATGAAATATATCATACATATTAAACTACAGATATGTTAGAAACAAGTCTGTATATTTATGAAAAAAAGCATTAAATTATAACAAAATTGTAATACTCACCATTGATTTTGACTTGACATGACGAAGCATAGAGACACTTGGCTGTTAATTAGATGCAGAGTCAACCTGCAAAGTTTCTTGTTCCTTGGTAGGGTAGCAATGTGAATATCAAAACATTAACAAATATGAATTTATTTACATGTATATCGATTTTTTGTCCAAATTGTATATTATTGATATCCTTATGAATTACATCTCCCAAAACACTACGAAAGATACAGTTTTGATGGAATTTGAAGTAAAATGCAAACATTTTATTTTTATTCTCCTTTGAGTAACTCTATGATTGATAATTAAATGACATTCAAGATTCAAGAAAGGCATTTTCTCTGTAAAAAATAAATAAGATGTGACAAATCACCTGTGTTATCCATGGAGGAGAAGCTTTACTAACAGGTTGTGGACTGTCTACTCTTGGCTCACTGGCAACATCAGATGTGGGTGCAGAATCCAAAGTCTTCAATAAAAATATTTTAATAACAGCATAATTAGTCATTTTATTTATTCATTTATTTATTTTGGAATTAATTGTTGGTATTGTATAATTTAAATAACTGTATGGATTTAGTAACATAGACATAAAATACCTGGTTACTGGGAGCATCAGAGGTTTGTTGTAAACCAGTTGCCACATCACTTCCAAGATTATTCATCCCAGATTGAGTTGGTTTGACTTATTCCAGTGATAAATCCTGTGTTGGCTCATTCACTAAATGAGATTATAATAGACAAGATACATATTACATACTGTTTTTATCATCACTGACACAAGCTTTGTTTATCTCCTAACCTCATCTGATAATAACAAATTCTGAATCAAATATCTGATTTCAGATTTCAGGGTAACTGAAGTATAAGACGTCACAGAGCGATACAAGGAAAAAACATATAATACTCATGCATACATGATTGTTGCATAGCACCAATATACACCACCAATACTAAAGTTATAGATACAGGTTCATCATATCTGTATTCATAACATATTAAAAGTTATGAATATAGCTGTAATATATTTGAATTCATATCTTATCATATGCCCATGCCATATCACTCCACCTCAGATGACATTTAACATAATATCACAATTAAATATGGGACATAAACATCATGACATGCACATTTAATTTAACACCATTGTTTTGGTAGTACTTGCATACTTAATCACACATGTATGCACACAAGTCAAAATGCACATGTGATTCATCACTCATGCATGATTCATGAATGTATGGCCTCACACCAAAATAAGGGCTAATCATTATGTATCAATGCACATGCAATTTGATTTATAGCATTTAAGGGGAAAAGTTGCAACTTTGTTCCATATCTTAGGCATGGGTATATTGTAAACTGGTTATTAACCCATATCAGCTGTTTGTTGTAAAAAGAAATCACATTTAATTTAGTGTTTTTGTGTGGTGTCACTCATCTAATGATATGTGTGATACAATGAAAACATCACACACATTATTATTGCATGAACAGATGATATAGGTTAATAACATCTAAATAATAGTATAGTAATATTATATTTGGATACTTTAACATGAATTCAAATAGTTTTATTTATGCACCAGAATAGCCAATATCATTTTCAATATTTTAGTGCTATTTTGCAGTATCTAAGAAGCAAGCTGGGTGCAGATCACTGTTCTGTTTGTTACTTTACCCAGGAGTACTTACAGTGCTAATAGAAAAGGAAACCTAGATAGCAGAGTGTGTAGAGATAGCAAGCAGTGCACTCTTAGACTAATAAACCATACATAGTTCACAGTAGTAGTATTATAGAGATAGTTTTATGCACAATATTTGTCTATTACAAATTAAATTTTAGCTATCACTAAGATAAACAATCACCAGCACACATAATAGGAGAATAGCATTACCAGTAAAAGTGCACACCACATCTAGTGTATACAATGCCATATTATATACATACCATGTACATATAATACTCACCTAAGCTTCACCATGTTTTTCATATGCTAAAATGATAACAAGAGAAACATATTGAAAAAAATAATATAATTCCAACAGTAGATATAAATGAATTTCACTACCATACAGTATTTTTTAAAATGACTCCATAATATTGTCTGAGAGACATGCCCTTGTTGGTGCCCTCTGCTATTGGCTGACAGCGGAGAGCACCAGTAATGGCCAGTCTCTCAGACTATCTAAAATGCTGATTATTATAAATAGAACTACACAACCAACCTGTTTCTGTGTTGTCTGAGTCAGTATTTTTCTCAATATTCTTCAATGCCAATAAAAAAATCTGAATCATCGTTCCACGTTCTATCAAAATCTACTGGATTGAATGTGTCAGCAGGCTTCGTATCAGGATTGACTGAAAATATTTAACGTTGGATATAATACAGGTTAATTGTTTAATCTTGTAATAAAATTGAAAACACAGTAGTAGAATATGATTATGAGTGGATTAAATACTAGATTGAAGTTAGCAACAAGGTATTAAGGACCAGACTGTTATTATATTTTAAAACATGGTCTGTAGGACAGTTTATTGCTATAAATTGAAATATTTTTACCTGGTTGATTTTTTCAGTAATATAGAGTTTGAATCTCTTCATCTTCATCATAGTATGTCCAATTTACGATAAATTCAAACAAGTACTTACTAAACCACATAGCCAACATAATTCTCCAACATCCAACAGAACCTGGAATACTTGTATTAACCAAAGGTAAAACAAGCTGTCCCAAGATCTCCGTTCGACTGGGTCTCGCTACCCCGCATCCGACCATGAATTGCTCCGCTGACTGTAGCGCTGTCCGAGTTTGGAGGGCTAAATTTGGCTTTCTTCGCAGCAATACTCGCCTTCACCACACATTGTTGCCGATCTGGCGGTGCCCCTTCATTCACAAGTCTCAGTTTAGGTAGCAAGTGGGAAGACATCATTAAAAACAAGAGAAGTCGTCTGAATAACCATGGATGTATTAGTGAGATACATCCATGGAATAACAAACTTGATTGCGTGAGCTGACAAAATGGCGGATAAACAAGGGGGTGTGTACGCAAACACGACATCTGATTGGCTCCGACTGTAGACTCTGTAGACTGACTGTAGACTCTGTAGACACCCAGCCAATCAGCGTACAGCTTTGACTGTAGAATTGCACCACTGTAGACTCGACTCCTCGACGATGAAACACATGATGAAACTTGAAATGTAGCCATGTTTACAATACTCGTGATTGTTTTGTGCAACCAGGCGGTAAAATGCTTTGTTTCAGGTTTGCTTTTTCAGCTGTGATCGTTTTATAGTAAAGCGAGACGAACAATACACTACTCATAATATAGAAAAAATATATATTCCAATGGCGGGCGCATTTTCCTGTACCTTTGATATGCAAATATTTGCTTGACTAATTTAAATATTCCGTGCAAAATGTTAGAATTTGTATGAAAACTCTACTTAGTTTCCAACATTTACCTATATACGTCCATATATGTATTCTTAAAATAATTCATATTTTAAAAATGTAGTTTCCTGTGCTGTGAAGCAATATTATGATCGGATTTGTCCTCTTACAATACTGAAGCGTGGCGTCGATGTTGTCACTCACCTATACTTTTCATAAACAGTGGTACTTATTCCTTGATAAGCCAATTCATAGGCATACTTACCTGGCACAGAGGTCAACCATGATCATAAAGGTGGTTCCTCCAGGGCGAGGCTTGTCCATTGCACTCCGGGCAGGTTGACCCTTGCGATCACCCCAAATGTGGGTGACTCGGGTGCATAATTTATGGTAGTGGGGGACTGCGTTCGCGCTATCCCCTGATAATTGAACTAAAGAAAAGATTTAAACAAATATCCTATGTTGTGGGCGACATAGTCTTGTAAAGCATTGTGCAATCTTGCACACGATTTCATACATTTATGGGAATGCTGCTATACCTGCAGGAAATTCATGAGTTACACTAATTATTTTCACTTACACTACTTCTCAACCCTTTGTTTCTATAGTGTATTATCTACATGATTGCATCGGCACTGTGTACAATATTGCACTGCACATACTTGTACAGATCATGGGGAGGGGTATAAGGGGAGATAGTTCGAGGGCGAAATAATCGGTTGGTACAAAACACAGGGACAGGCCAGGTATTGACTGATTTTACTTTTTGAATTCACATTCGGATCCAAAGAATTCAATGCATTCACACTACTGTGCTGTACACATGGCTACAACCATGCTCGGACTTTGACCCAAGACGTTGTCATGGAAATAGAGCTATTTCACCAATGCAACGGCAACGTGGGCAAGTGTAGTCTCCAGGGACACTTGCTGATTACTTACATTATTATGAACTGCCGCGAAGGCACAAACCAAGAATATTCATGAGATGGCTAAAGTATCAAACAGGTACAGGTGGCTATGCAGAGTATAGGCACCACCAGTCAAAGGAATGCACATATAATTCACCACCAAGGGGGAGGAGAGGGCCGAGGAATTAAGGGGGTCACTTTTTACAAATCGGTTCTCGGAGAGGGCAACATGTTAGAAAATGGGATAAGGGGAGGGCCATATTTT
Source organism: Glandiceps talaboti (assembly GCF_964340395.1). Lineage (NCBI taxonomy): Eukaryota > Metazoa > Hemichordata > Enteropneusta > Spengelidae > Glandiceps > Glandiceps talaboti. The sequence goes on from NC_135552.1 coordinate 16,956,224, forward strand.
ACTTTGACTTATTATATTGTCTAGTTTTCATTTCTTAAAGGGAATTTGGCATCGCACAATTGTCACATCAGTTACGGCTATGGTTAGGGGGGGGGGGTTAATGTAAGGTTAGGTACCGTAATATCAGACCATGTCAATCGAATCGCTGCTGACAACCATGTAGTGAATTAATTGAAACTTATCACTACTATCGCTATCCTGACACTCCGTTAGTGGCTAGTAACTTTAAGTTAATCAATTACAAAAAAGAGTAATACACGTGTAAAATGTTTGTAACGGTTTGCACAGCCAACTTTAGAAAAAAATTAGCAACGCCATCCTGCAACGTCATACAGCTTTGTAATCCATCTGCTACTATTTATGTATTAATTACTAAGGTTTTCCTATTACTCTGAAAACTGCACTGAGGATATATACGGCTTTTGTTTAAATTGTCTTACATAAACAAAATACTCTGGTGCGTGAAGTGTACTATTTTATTGAAGGGCAAGCTTATAACAATACAATTGAAACCAGAAAACCTGAAACATAACCGTCATCTTGTGCAAGTTGAACATAAAATCTTTTATCATCTGGCGCAACAAGATCTCACCAATATTGCTACCCAATGTTGCTACATTTCCTGTAAAATTTGCACTTCCTGCTGATTATCTGACGGTACGGATTGTTGCCACATCGTTTACAATATGTAACAAAGTTTACTTTGCTGAATATGCTGATATTACTAACATTGTAACCAAAGTACCCTAGACATTCAACAAATCAGATACACTGTATCAATCTGCTATCATTCACGATGAAACACATGATGAAACTTGAAATGTAGCTATGTTTACAATACTCGTGATTGTTTTGTGCAACCAGGCGATAAAATGCTTTGTTTCAGGTTTGCTTTTTCAGCTGTGATCGTTTTATAGTAAAGTGAGACGAACAATACACTACTCATAATATAGAAAAAAATATATATTCTAATAGCGGGCGCATTTTCCTGTACCTTTGATATTCAAATATTTGCTTGACCTAATTTAAATATTCTGTGCAAAATGTTACAATTTGTATGAAAACTCTTATACTGAGTTTCCAACATTTACCTATATGCGTCCATATATGTATTCTTAATTTTTTTTTAAATTTAGTTTCTTTTGCTGTGAAGCAATATTATGATCGGATTTGTCCTCGTACAATACTGAAGCATGGCGTCGATGGTGTCACTCACCTATACTTTTCAAAAACAGTGGTACTTATTCCTTGATAAGCCATGACACAAGCATACTTACCTGGCACAGAGGTCAACCATGATCATAAAGGTGGTTCCTCCAGGGCGAGGCTTGTCCATTGCACTCCGGGCAGGTTGACCCTTGCGATCACCCCAAATGTGGGTGACTCGGGTGCATAATTTATGGTAGTGGGGGACTGCGTTCGCGCTATCCCCTGATAATTGAACTAAAGAATAGAGTTAAACCCTAGGGAAAAGGACAAATAATCAATTTTGTTGTTTCCGGATTTCTAATATTATTTTCTGTATATTTCAAATAAAGTTTTAAATACTGTTTCCTCTCACTTCTTTCTATTTCCTACCTGATATCACTGTCTTATCTGAGTTTATCAGCTTTGCATTAATTAGAAGCTTGCTAGAACAAATTCACTATTTGCCCAAATTAACGCATTATGCCGCAAGTGTAAACATCCACTGATCTGACTAATGGAGGTAACACGGGGTTAGGTATCGTAATATCAGACCATGTCAATCAAATCGCTGCTTACAACCATGTAGTGAAGTAATTGCCAGGTGTGATGTGAGGGGAGAAGTCACAGTGAGTGGGTCCCACAGAAGTAAAATGGGAACAGTTGGGTACGGTATTAGGGATAATGTTGTGGAGATACTGACCTCGGTCCTGACAATATCAGAGAGTGTGCCTATCTAGTGTTTGGCAGTTAATGTAACAGTTCTGGCCTTCAGGTCAGCTAATGAGATCCAAACACAGGTATTGATTAATTTAGTGCCAATTTCACACAAATTCACTACGGTTGTAGTAGCTGGGAAATAACCAATACCTTTACCACGGCAACAAGTGTATCACCTAAACTGCTCAAGAGAGAAAAATATAATCGACTACGAAACAGTACAGGTATTATAGTATATTTTATTTCCATTGTCCAAAATGTCTGCTTGAAATTATGTTTTGTTTTTTATACATATAACGTCAATCTAAGATGTATTTCAATAATTGAACTGAGTTGCTTTCATGTTGACCTGTGTTGATAGTATAGTAAATTAGATTTGTGTTCACGTCATGCCTAGACGGAGAATTCAGTATAACCCGATAAAAGACTTTGAGGTTTGGACTCGTAGGGACATCGATGTCTGATGATATGTGCTAATGAAATTAAAGAAAAAATATTGCTATGTGTTGACGTGTCTGAAATAGACAGACAGACAGACAGACAGACAGACAGACAGACAGACAGACAGACAGACAGACAGGCAGGCAGGCAGGCATACGTACGTACGTACGTACGTACATACATACATGCATGCATACATACATACATACATACATACATACATACACACACACACACACACATACATACATACATACATACATACACACATACATACATACATACATACATACATACATACATACATACATACATACATACATACATACATGCGCGCGCGCACACACACACACACACACACACACACGTACTAATTTCAATAGCTTTGAAAGGATATGTTTTGTTGATTTATCTTTAAAATCGAAATAGTTTATACCTAATCTCGATGCCAGAAGTTTCGCAAGCTTCTCGAGTTTCTGAAATAAACATATATAACCACATCACATAATAATACAAAGACGAAGTCGACAAGAACTTCACGTATGCGAAAAAAAAAAGTTTTCTCAAAATCAAGGAATAACAGGGAAATAAAAACAAATTTATCTGTATCAAAGAATGTAAATCACAACATAGGGCTAATCTTTGTTGACGAGTTATTGTGACTCCGTATTATTGCACGATGCACGGGGCATCGCAGTAACACGTCAACAAATGATAGCCCTATGTAGTCGACGATGAGGGTCCACAGTACATGTACAATTATGCAGTAGATATCGGTACATACAAAACAGTCCCTTTTAGGGGAGAACCATTTGATTTCTGGGGGGGGGTATGGAGGAAGTAGGTATGGGAGCAACTTTTTTTCTACTGTCAGTCCTGCATCAATTTTTTTTTTCAAATGGAGTAGCAGTGCAAATTATATTTAAATTAGTCATTAAGTTTGTAATGCGTTGTTCATACCTATACCACGTCACAATGGTTCATTGAGATATTGCAACAAAAATCCTGAAATATGTTTTCTTGGGTCAGAAAAGGAAAGGAAAACTTTGTGTGCACTTGGGTTTAAAGCAGAGCTATATAGTGCATGCTTTAATGAGTGCTGGAAAAGTGTTGGAAAAAACAGGGATTTATACTTGTATTAAAAACATTTGCGTCGCCTATGGCAGCACGCCGCCAAAGAATACATGAGAATAAGGTTTCCAAATTTGCTCATTTCTGGTGCATTGTGACAAATTTTTTTTTCACTTCTGTCTGTTATGACAATTTTTTTTCCTCAAGCCATTACAGGATCAAAAAAAATTTTCTGGTTCACCTGGAAACAAATTTTTTTTCTTCTCAAAATCCTCCATACCCCCCCCCAGAAATCAAATGGTCTCCCCTTAGCGATGCGATGCTCCAAGGACTGAGAGAGAGTCTAGGGTGTAGGTGATGCAACAACGCTAACCCTATGAAGGTAACTCAATGTTTATCATATACCATACCTCTCTATTTGTACCAGTAGAACTCAATTCCTGTTCCTCCACGTGGTACCCATTGAGTACAATGGTGAAATACATATCGCCACCGCCTAGCAAATTGAAATAATGATGAAATAATTCAGAACTTGTTGTCACTAAACGACAAGAAGGTTGTGTCTGTCTTACGCATGTTCTGTAATGGTGGACGATATTATTTTGAACAGACCATACAACTTTGAGTTTAAAAAATAACAATATGTGGTTATTATAAACTAATTCATACTCGTGAACAAGAGCGTCTTTCCACCATCGCAGAAATACGTGCATTTTACCACTACCGTAAAGGGGCTAGAGGTTTTAACGCAGAAATGCGGGCATTTTACCACTGCCGTAAAGGGGCTAGAAGTTTTAACGACAATTGACCAAGTTCACATCAGAGTCATGAGAAGTGTGTGAAGTCATACATACATGACGTAACTCATAGTAACCAGTATTTTTTGTTATATTTCTGTAAAAGACGGTTGTATTAACTACCCACCTCCTTTTAGTCCACGTAATCGTATGTATATATTATGGATATGTCCCCTGTATACTAACGAGTTGGCTGTGTAGAATTCGTATTCGTCGTCATTTGCATTAATTATTATTGTTCTTTTATCTTTGTATTTCAGAATGGTGTAACAAGCGCTGCCGACGACGATAAGCAGGATAGTGATATTTTGCTGCGGTAAAAAAAAACCAGAGGGTTAAGATGGTCAGAGGGAGGGCAGACAGACAGACAGACAGACAGACAGACATACAGACAGACAGACAGACAGACAGAGTGACAGACAGTTGATGCAAAGGGAACGTTTTGCATGGATGTTGCCTTTGGTAATACGCATGATCAGTATGATCAAATAAACCCTAATAAACCCCAGCTAAAACTACATGATTCATCTGGGTTCATACTTAAATAATGAAATTCCTATTTTTGACTCTGTGAGTAGGAATATTTCAAATAATGAAATGAAATGATCACTACGCTATATTATTTTGCATTTATAAATTATGAATTTGTAGATTGAAATCAGGGATTTGTTGATGTCTTTGACCAACCTTTGCACTGACATTAATATATATTGTTAGAATTATTTCATAATATACAACATACTGCAATGACCGCTAACTGCTTGGTTACTTGACGGTGTGGATTCAGGTTTCAAAACGACACAGATGTGTACTATTCGTTTGTATGTTGTTGTTGTTGTTGTTGTTGTTGTTGTTGTTGTTGTTGTTGTTGTTGTTTTTATTTCAAAGGCACAAATATTTCTCCAAGAGGGCGCACTACTTACATCCAGAGGGTTTACTACATACCAGCCTAGAATACCAATGAGGATGGAAACGACGACAAAGACTGCCTTCCATAGCTTTGACGAACGAGTTATAAATGTAAAATCTGCAAAAGTTAAAATATCAGATTAGTCAGACTCTGTAAGATCTATCTTGAAATAAAAAAGTCGATTTCGATAGACCAATCATCATTCCGATAAAAAAAACTGTACATTTCAATGTATGGTTCTTATATACATGGAAATGCTGGATTCAATCTAACATCTCTTTTGAAATGTAAACATCCAGTACTGAAAATAAAGATTACTACAATATTTTTGATACTCAAGCATTCTCGAACAAAGTTAGTTTTAAACGTAACTGTCTATATTCATCAACGAATATTTCAGATAATCCCTGGCTTAGTCTGTAAGGTACGCCGTGACAGAGAGAAGAGGAGGCCGGTGAGGGCGGAAAGTCACGACGTATTTTACAGTCTATCCCTGGCTTATATGAAAGTAAATATTTAATCGCTCTTTAAGGACGAGAGATGTCAGCGGGTCGATGAATAAACTGCAAAGTAATTGAGAAGTGTACAACGAGACGGATTTCTAATGTCGGAACAAACATGACTCGAATCTTTATTCCATTCTGTACTCATATAGCATCATAGATTTCCTATATACTTTCAGTAGTGTAAGGCTTTATCTCATAGAAGGATTAGTCCAGAAACGTTAGCTAGCTATAATTTTATTGGACTGTGTACATTTTCACTCAGTAAGTTTTACACTCGAATATATGTACTGAGATTCCAAGTGGTTGTTTCTCATTGTCGTAAACCACAGCTTTTTTTATAGCAACGTCAAAGACGCACATATTTCACAGTATCAGAGACTGGTTTGTGAGAATGATATTTCGCAGTGTCGCGGAAGAAATATAATATCATCGCTGGTTTGCGAGAATGTTGTTTCCATACTTTGTTGCGTTAATTATTGCTTTTCCTACAATGACTTTCATGCCTTTGATAATATAGATATATAAGTCAATTCTGATACTAAGCTATTTTCAACAGCCTCTAAAATCAGATCGTGCCGTTGTCCATGTAATGCGTTGAGTGTGTGTTGATTAAAGGTGTGTGGTTGAGAGTCAATATCAAAGTTATATGGTAACGATTCCTCCCAGAGTTTATCAAGTCGTCGCTCAAAGGACTGAACAGTTGATGCTGAAACCACAGACTGTGACAGACGATTCCTCCCAGAGTTTATCAAGTCGTCGCTCAAAGGACTGAACAGTTGATGCTGAAACCACAGACTGTGACAGACTGTTCCAAATATTTACATTTCTATGCACAAAAGAGTATTTACGTATGTCTAACCTAGTATGCTCCTTAAAATGTGTGTACTTGTCGTGAATATATTACAATTTCAGCGAACGATATAAAGGATACTTACACCCTGGTTTGATTTCTGTGAAGGGGTAGGTATGATGATCTTCCAATTTCTTCTTGAAGATTGCCTCTGGTTTAGTGAGTGCCGCAATTTGTAAATTCCACGTCCCAAAAATACCTACGACCATTACACAAGTATACAATGTGATAGAAGTCTATCATTACACGAACTGCATTGCAGGGGGTTACTTAATTATGCTCTTTAGCGCTGCATTCAAAAACTAGAATGATCTAGAAAAAAATCATTGGTGTTATGGATTACGTCATGGCACAAAGGTGAACGAAACATGTGTGGAGAATATTCGAACTTGCAAAGGAAGATAGTTCCTTCCGAATCGAACACCGAACAGTCGCGCGGCGCGAGCGACGAACGAACTCCGAAACTACAAAAAGCGCGCGTGACGTCACAGAACTTTTGAGATCGAACTAAAGACGCTCGAAAATCTAATTCGTTTCTGCAGAACTTTAGAAGAGAACGTTTTTGCTGTATTTATTTTGATACTGAAACTTTGACCACATGCATAGACGACCCTGACTAATTTACTTGATATATGTCAACACTTTTAGATTTTGTGTGAGTGGCGCCCTCTCAGACTCGTTACAAGAAACGAAGTACAATTGATGTTATTATCGTGACGTAATCGTGTGATTTTGGATTCACCGGAGTCAAAGTTGTTTGGGTCCTTTTCCGTATCGTGAATCGAAGTTGGTTATCTACGAAGTAAAGGGAAACCAGGAAGGAAAAAAAACGAAGGAAAGCCGATGAAGTCTTACCAACTCCTGGAAAATATGGAAAAGAAAATAAGCGTGGCTGCGTGTAATGTTTTCAGGGAACTAAGACAAAATCGACAGTTGTGTGATGTCGTCATCGAAGTAGATCATCATGAGTTTCCAGCACATCGGAACATCTTATCGGCATGTAGTCCGTACTTCAGAGCCTTATTTACGAACGGTATGAACGAAAGTCTTACGCCAACAGTGAAAATCCCCGGTGTAGCACCACGTATAATGGACCAAATAATTGAATATGCTTACACTCGAGAAGTCATAGTCACAGAAGACAACGTCGTAGATATGATTATAGCCGCTGACCAGTTTCACGTTCTTGGCATCGTGGAGCGGTGCTCGGATTTCATCTTAGACAGAATGACACCAGAGAACTGCCTTGGCATTAGAAAATTTGCCCGGAGCTATTACATCCCGACTTTAGACGGCGCTTCACACATGTATATTCTTGAACATTTCGACCAGGTAACATCCGATTACAACAAAGAAGAGTTTCTGGAGATGCCGTGCGATGAACTATGCGAGTTGATAAACAATGACGATTTAAATGTTAAATTGGAAGAGACGGTCTTTGAGGCGGTGATTCGATGGATTGACTACGACCCTGAAAGCAGAAGATCGTGTTTATATCATATGTTGTCAAGGGTTCGTATGGGGATTATAAACCCGGAATATTTCATCAGTAAGGTCAAATGTCACCCCTATCTTCGCGACAGTGATGAGTGCAAACCATTAGTTATAGAAACAATGAAGTTTTTGTACGACCTTAGTGTTAGCGAACACACTTTACAGAACCCATTGGCAAGGCCACGAATACCACACGATATTTTGTTTTCCATCGGCGGCTGGAGCGGTGGAAATCCTACGAATGTTGTAGAGTCGTACGACACACGGGCCGATCGGTGGAAAATAGTCGAGCCGTCAGATTCGGCGCCCCGAGCATATCACAGCGTAGCGGTCTTGGATAAAGTAATATACGTCATTGGTGGATTTGACGGCAATGAATACTTCAACAGTTGTCGGAGTTTTGATCCAGTTACAAAGGTTTGGAAAGAAATTGCTCCCATGAACACACGTCGGTGTTATGTTAGCGTGGCAGTGTGCAAAGGATACATCTATGCAATGGGTGGCTTTGACGGTCATACAAGAACAAGATCATGTGAAAGGTAAACATTGCTAATATCAAAACATGACGTCATATGCTACAAATGGTACGCCTTTATGTTTTTTTTTTTGGTCGTCTCCATGAATCTAGCCATCGTTTAACCTAACCTTTACTACTTTAGCGATACCGTGAAAAATTAAGAAAGAACTGCATTGTAATTAATTTTTCGTGTAGGGTCTGTTATTAACGTCAATGCACACTACCAAAAGACCCATAATTGTAAAAACAAAAGTCTCAAGCATGTTCCGTACTAGAGGGCGAGCTAAGGTACTTCAAAGCGGTCTGTACACATAGGTTGGGCAATTTGTAATAACTGGGGTTGGGGTTTGAGACAAGAGCAATCGCACCTTACATGGTCGAGATTGTTGTTGTTGTTGTTGTTGTTGTTGTTGTTGTTGTTGTTGTTGTTGTTGTTGTTGTTGTTGTTGTTGCTTTATTTTTTCCCTATGTTCCGGAGTCGACCAGTACTATATTGAGTGTATCAATGATTAATTAATAAGGCTGACCGACTGGAAGAAATAAAAATGCAGTGACAGATCGAAAAAAAGATACTTTGACCGCCCTATTTCATATATATACACTTTAGACTCACAACGACATCACAACAACATGGCTACATATATACTTGAAAGTGTGGTCTTCAAGGTTTTACCCACAACATCCATACACATTTTACTTATTCATTCAAAAAGTCCTTGTATGCGGGAAAACTAATATTCAAAATTAAGCAGATGAATAAGCAGTATAAAATAAACCCAGTGTATACATTCTTTTTAATACATTAATTTTGGACGTACCATGTTGGAGGGAATGACTTAGCTACTGATAATATGAATATTTATAGAGGGCGTACATCATATTTCAAACGCAGGTATCTACCGGAGACAAATCAATGGAGTCTGTTGAATCCGATGAATCACCACCGTAGTGATGCATGTGGTACGTGTTTGGACGATAAAGTGTATATATGTGGTGGATTTAACGGCCAGGAATGTCTGCAGTCTGCCGAGTATTATGATCCTGATACAGGTAAGAGTCAAATGTACTGACTCAGTATATTGTGAGTGAGTGAGTGAGTTCCTGAATTGTTCAACACAAAGACGAGAATAAACTTTCGGTCCTAGCCTAGCAGTGTTTCCAATTTTTATCCAAATTCGTCTAGATACTCCATCATAATTGTATACTTAGTGGATAAGGTTGTAGTTTTATAAACAAATCCAATTTTAATAGCACTATTATATATGCTACTTAAGTTTGGTTTCTGAATTCACAAAGATATTATATTTTGGATGCAATGCGCAGACATGTATAATTCCATACATTGACTCATATTATGTGATAGGATAATTTGATACAGGACAATTAAAATTTAGAATGTTTGTAAAACAAAAATACTTATATTATATGTCATACAGGAGTTTGGACTGACCTTCCGCTGATGAGAAGTCGACGGAGCGGTGTTGGGGTTGCTGCGTATCGGGGTTGTGTCTATGCTGTTGGTGGCTTCAACGGACTTTCCCGTCTCAACACAGCTGAGAGGTACAACCCTATTACAAACCAATGGAGTATTATTCCTACCATGTACGTCCATCGAAGTAACTTTGGGATCACGTTACTCGACGATATGTTATTCGTCATTGGTGGCTTCAACGGGGTTACGACCATCTTCAATGTTGAATGCTTTGACGAAAAGACGAACGAATGGTATGATGCAACCGACATGAACGTTTTCCGCAGTGCCTTAAGCTGTGGTGTTGTGCATGGCTTGCCAAATCGAAAGGAGTATGCCTGGCCGCGCGATCCTGTTGTAGACGAACCACCAACATCTGATCATGGGGCCAACCCCGTCACTTCTGTTGCTGTCCAGCGGGTACCGACTCCGATGCCAATCCAAAATGACGTTCCCATGGTGCTAGACAACAGCGATAGTAACGAGAATAATAACAATGACCAGCTGATAAATTTGTCGTCGGATAGTGACGATCTAGGTGGTGATGACAACAACGACGACGATGATGATGATGATGATGATGAGGAGGAGGAGGAGGAGGAGGAGGAGGTACACGAACCAACTAGAGATCACAATAACAGAAGGCCTCCTAGTAGGAGTCCGAGCGATGATGGACATTTAGGAAACCGTGACTTCGCCCTGATGCATTTGGTTTAGGTGGGAAAGAAATCGTGCAGACGATAACGAAATGTTTTGTGAATTGTACGTAGAGAACTAATATTGTCATATGTTTGAACACATTTCGAGGAATGGGACACAAATTCAGATAAGCTTATTCTTAATAAATTTATTCGATGTAAATTCTTTGATTCTCTTAATTGATTTTCACACAAAAAAATCGTATAGTATCACAGACTATACTTGTCTGTGATAGTATGTACTCCTAAACGTAGCCTGTCTACGGCACTGATCTATGACAACGGTGGCCCTTGAGGGCGCCATAGACAGGCTATTCTAATCGTGAATGTGACAAGTTTAATTTGCTGATATTCGTGTAACTACTTGTAACTTATCTTCTACGACAGTTTCAAGGTCTCTAGATAAAGCGCACACAGTACTATATAATTATGCACATGGTTGAAAAATGAAATATGCATGTGCAATGTCATGTTATTTCTACCAACTAAACATGCAAGTTAGTAATATATTCCTATATAATTACGAATATTTGTCTTCAGGTGCGCTGCCTTACAACTTTTCATGTGTACTCTACGTACTCCATGAAAACTAAGCTAGAGCAATTTCTAAATAACTATGACATCTAACACGATGAAGACTACGTACAACCAGAGCCGTGAAGCAATTGTAAAGCGTACAGTTTAGTACTACATTAACTAGAGATGATCGAAGTCAGGACTTAGTTCATTCACACACAACGTGTCCGACTGTCATTGTGAAAGTTAAGTTTCATTTTAAAGAATTTGATATGTACAGGTGATTGGCAGTGAGTTTATCAACATTGTCATTTCTAGAGATATCGTTCAACATCGTTCTTTCGTCTTTTCTGTCTGTAATACTGTCTAAAGGACTTCATCTCTTCGTCTCCATCGTCCTCTTCTTCTATTTTCTTTCTTTTCTTGAAGAGATCTGATACGTAATATGTCTGTAGATAAAAACGTGTCGTATTGAAATAACGTTAGATTGAAGACATTGCCGATTACGATGGTGATGATATCTGCCACACCTCACTGTGATTGACGTGAGTACACGCACATGCACATGCACACACACACACACATACATACATACATACATACATACATACATACATACATACATACATACATACATACACATACGCATACGCATACGCATACGCATACACATACATACACACACATACACATACATACACATACTCATGCACACTCATACACATACAGATACACATACACATACACATACACATACACATACACATACACATACACATACACATACAAAATGTACTCGACAAGCAGTATATAAACTCTGATGAAGCATTCCTTTGTGATGACAATGGAAAGTGTCATAAGTTCCCAAGGTCGATTTTCAGAAATTTAGCTGGGTAAACATTCCACATTGAAAGAAGCTTAGAACCCATGTGATAATCTTACCATGCAGAAAGCCAGTAAAAATCCAATAATACTCCCCCATAAAACGTCAACGGGGCGATGTCGGTTGTCATAGATACGAGAAGTTGCGCAGAAACAAGCGATAAGTAAACATGAAGCCTGCAGGAATGGTTTAACCAATCGAGCACCTTTCCATCGGAGCCTCGCTTCCAGATACATCTAAAATTCGGACAATGTAACATTTTGTAATTAAATAAGCGTAAATCAGAACAAGACAGAAATTGTATTAGTATCCTTCTAGTCGCCATTGAAAACGACGTGTGCATTTCAATTAAACCTGCACTTGCTGTGAAATTTTTATTATCAAATAAGCAAAGATATATTCACTAAATATTGGTTAAGTACTTATAAAAAGTAACTGACACAAAAATTAATTTGATTTGATTTATTCTACCATATTATGTATACTGCTCCAAAAACACATGTTTAACCACAGGTTATTCAATGCTGTTTAGGGTGTACGATATTACGGGTAAGTAAAGTTATTTAATTAATTAATTAATTAATTAATTAATTATTTAATTAATTTCAAAAGATTTTTTTAAATAAAAAACGTTCTAAAACGTCCATTCATGCTTATTTCTTTCTTCAGTAGGCCTACACTAAGTCTTGTACAATGTATTGATTACTGCTATCAACTTAAATGTGATTTTGGGTGATAAAATAGCACCCCGGCAACTTACATAACTTTGAATTCTTAGAGAAACTCTTCTGCAAGTGGCATGTGTTCAGTCGTTTTGGGGGATTTTCTGCAAAAGTTTATCGGGAAACCTGTCTTGGTGGGATCATGGAATGCACTAATCTCATTGCCTTGACAAATACAAACAATGCAAATCAATACAAGCGTAATGAAGACAGAAATCAGTCTGACTGGACTTTTCCTTTAAGTTGATAGCAGTAACAATACAAGTGTACTGAAGACAGAAATAAGTCTGAATGGACTTTTCCTTTAAGTTGATAGCAGTCAAGTGTACTGAAGGCAGAAATAAGTCTGACTAGACTTTAAAGAAAGTTGATAGTCGTAATCAATACAATTGTACTAAGACAAAAATAAGCCTATCGGCGGACTTTCCTTGTGATAAAGAACTAGGGACTGACAATGTATAAATAAATACCAACGTTAATCAATAAGTATACATCATTTCATATAAGGAAACACACACTTACCGTTAGGAATACCATTGAGTAAACGGCTGTCGAAGCGTGTCCAGATGGGAAAGACTCTCTGTCAGAAACGATAAAAGTAAATTCAGTAGTCTGAGGACGATATTGGAGTCTAAAAATATTTTGGCCGTGGCAACGTGTCAATCGACAGTATGAATTATATGGGTGTACTATACAGTGTAAATTCGTTAACTCGGAATGAAATGTGTAGCCACTGATATATTATACACGAGGTTAGGCCTACAAATATTTGATCATCTATTCGAGTTGAAATACACTCATTTATTAACCTAAAGAAAGTCTTGCAACACCTTTTTGGTGTGATGACGAATGATCACCCTCTCACCTAAGGTATATAACACTTATTTCATAGACAATTAACTTACTCATTTCCTATATAAAAAGAAAGAAAGAAGTTTTTATGGGAACAAGACAGGGACAAGTTTACAATACGTCACTTGCAATGCGGGGATTGAAATAAATTGAACAAATAAATTATAATTGTAGATAATCTCATTGTTTTACTGGGTCCAACTTCTTTGGCATAACTGTTTCTGTCTGTCTGTCTGTCTGTCTATGTGTCCATCTCTCTCTCTGTTTGTTTGTTTGTATCTATCTATCTATCTATCTATCTATCTATCTATCTATCTATCTATCTATCTATCTATCTATCTATCTATCTATCTATCTATCTGTCTGTCTGTCTGTCTGTCTGTCTGTCTGTCTGTCTGTGTCTGTCTGTCTGTCTGTCTCTCCCTCTCTCTCTCTCTCTCTCACACACACACACACACACACACACACACACACACACACACACACACACACACACACACATAAATTAACGGATGAATATGAAACTGACCTTGCATCTTGTATGTCTTCAGTATCACCAGTACATACACCAATGCTAGTTAAACCGCCGAGTGTACAATTGGATACGTCGAGTTGACAAGTGTCAATGAAATGAGGTCTTAGTGAACCAACCATTCTCTTACAAAGCATTACAAACATAAACTGTAGTGCAGCTCCAAAGAAGTACAACCCATTTAATTGATAGAGGCGAATGAATATAGGATTTACCGTGAATTTACACGGCCGACATCTTTGGCGTCTACGCTCATGAATTCTTGTGAACAGAACATAGAAAAGTGGCTCTCCAATGAAGAACTGAAGATGAAAATGAAAACCAATTAAAATATTAATCGGTATGACTATTTTCAGAAATTGTCAAATACTAGTACCATCATGAATATTAAGTTTAAATGAGGCAGTATCATTTCAATGACAACGAAGTAAAAATAATATACAATATTACAAAAAATTAAATCTTTCCGCTTTTCAGTCACAATTTTAACTTCATGGACGGATAAACTCATAGGTAAGTTGTGGAACATTTCCATTCCATTGTCTAAAAGTTTAATAAAAGGGAAAGCGAGAATGAGAGAAAAAGCAGTAAACTTTAATTTCTTCTTTCGGTTGTTATACTAGTTTATTATTGGAATTACTTTGTTTTTGAATTATGATTTTCAAAATAAGAAATGAAACATCAATCATTACTTCCACAAAGTTGCACGTTCAATGTCATTTTTGTTAAACTTACCGCGACTATTGGAGGAAGGAAAGCAACGATGAGCAGCAAAAACACCGGGATGGTTTCTCCAACATACGGGTATTGGATGTCGGGGTCGTTGCAAAAGAAGCCTCGATCTCGGATAGGAACCAGATGAAGAATAGACAGGTACGATAACGTTAACAGTGAGACTGGAAATAAAGGCAGATTTATTTTATATATCTAATATTTGTAACATGTGACATGTATCTGGTGTAGCTCTATACGAGACAAAGCGATGTATAAAGCTAACTGAGGGAACCAGTTAGTTGCTTGTATACTGAATACATGATGATAGATTTCTATTTTTAACGACAAGTGCCCATGAGTGTACATTGTACAACAACTGCCATGCTCTCACGTTAACCTTTCTAATATTCAGACAATGATGTCGTTTAATACATGAAAGCTCAATTCATGTATGGGCACTTGAAACGTGAAACTTACAGTATTTTGAAAGACACTCATCGGTGCGTTACTTTAAATTGTTACTTATTAACTATCGAAACAGAATCAAAGTTTACGATCTCGACAAGCGATAGTGATGCCGAGATTTTATAAATGCCCTGTTTGAGTGTCCACAGATTGGAGGTGTCCTTCAGCAGGTTTCATAATTCAATGTTGGATATCCCATTCACGTGTTTCAAGAGTTTGTCGGAGCGGTACCGATATGTTATAAGTACGGGTATAAACATAAATGTCTGCAGGGCATGCCTGTGCCCGCAGTGTAAACTGGTCTTGTACAACATTCAAACATGTCAGCCATTCAACAAAGCGAACATTGGCTTTGATGTCACGTATTATTTCTCCCACCTACCTTGTACTATAGGCACATTGTTCGACAACTTCATTGAAAACTACAGGTATTATTGATATACCCACCTGTAACGAGTAACACAACTATGTCCACGACAACATTGTAGATTTTCATATCTTTCGCCATGACGGCCAGCTCAGCATGCAGTTCTAGCAGAAGCCTTCACCCTTAAAACTGTTTAAATATTCGATTTTCTCATCCAAAGAGCAGGACCGTTGAAGCTCCTGAACACGCGGTAATCACCCTTCTCACTATACCTGTCACCATGGATGTATTACACACACCTCACCGTTAGTAGAAGTATGTCAACACTCGTTGTAATAGACGTCTGTACCTGCAGTGCTAGTGTTTGGTAAAGGTGTTTTTGTGTCATAGGATGAGGTCACCAACGAGATACATATGAATGACTTCCGCATTAATTATTAAGCTTCGGGGTTGCCCATCTTAACTCAACAGGCGCACTGCGTGCAAAGTGTACTGGCGTGAACTAGTACATGTACCTATACGTAATAATACGTAACGCGTCTGAAGGATTTGTGTGGTTCTGTGAAATTATGAATAGCAACAAACCATTGACATCACAAAAGAACAACTGACTGACTCGTCAGGTGAGGATGGGAAGTTGAGGGTGGCATGTCGGAGATTTTTTTTTGTCTCTCGCTCACCCCCCCCCCCCCGTATCTTTGCATACGCATTGGCTAATACATTGTCAACAGTAGCCTGGCTATCTGTTGGTAAAAAGGTGAACATAACACAGGTTGGAGGTCCGTCCATCATCAATCCTGAAAGGGGATTGTCACACTGAAACCCGTTGAATGGTCAAATACCGAATTCATTGTATGACTTTATCGGATTCGAATAAATTAACATTGTCTACGTGACAAAAGTGAAAGTAGATTCAGTGTTACAGTATCAGATAGATTTACACAAGAAAAGTCAGTGACGTAATACTAGTTGGCCTGGCAACATACTCCATTTCTAGAATACTTTATATATTTAGGAGAGTCACGAGGCAAAACCATTTCCGCTTGTCAATGAATTCGTTGATGTGAATAAAAGACCCACAATGCAATGCATAAAATCAGTTTAAATTTAATAACAATTCTGTTGAAACGATGTTGAAGACAGCTTATTGCGTCTATATCGGATTACCTAGTCACAGAAAGGTGCATTTTGGTACCAACTTACCTATAAAATAGAATTACCACAAATAGAAAGAGCCATTTATGTCAAATAATATAGATGCAAGGCTACAATGACATACATTCCAAAAGCTTGTACATCGATCCAAATGACGCTTTGATTTATTTGGTAACAAAGTATCTACTAAACAGTCAACATTTATATGAAACAGTTAATATCCGCAGCAAAACTATTAAGGTAAATAATATTAAACAAACGCTATCTTCGTAACAGTAAACTCCATTCATAATTGTCGAAACTGAAATATTTTGAGCTTGAACAAAACACCATATACATTACTATATGAACATAAATAGAAATAAGTCTCCCCGAACGAAAATGATATGAATTTACTGTTGTTAAACGAAGACAGCGTTTGTTTAATATTAGCACTTCAGCTCAACAGGTCACGTGATCTATGAAACCAGCTTGTGGTGTTCTTTTGACAACTATTGTGTTTTGCATACGATTCAATTCCATTTTCACAAAGAATCGTCAACGGAATTGCTTTCTCGAAGAACATGTAATCCGAGAATCCAACTAATCAATGCAACGTACTCCAAGACATTTGATGTGATAATTTTTATCTTTTATTCTTTAAATTATCAGCTGTGTGTGTAGTATCTAAAACAAGAAAGTTCATTTATTTAACAAAAAAAATACAAAATAGATTTATACATAGATTGGAAACATTGAATTAACTAGCCCTGTATTACTAAGTGTAGGTCTATAAGCCTAATAGACCATTGCATCGTGAATTAGTCTTGGTTATTGATTAGTGTTATCGACGATTCTTTGGATTAAAAACTATAATCCTCTGGAATAAATTAATGTTAGAGTGATACTTTCACATGTGAGAAGTGGTGCGTCTCTTAGATAAATCTTATAATCTATTCACAAACACACAATTTAACAATATTGATCTTAACTTACTTGTGAAGTACATACGATATATGACGGTGATCACGTGACGTTCACGTGCTAACAAAAGATATAATTTCTTCTAATTTAGTGTCAACACAGTCTGTTCTCTCTGTTTATATAACAAACGTTTCTCTAGCACCAAGCATAATGAGGCCTGCCATGTTTTTTAATTTCCATTTCTCTGTGAAATAGCATATCCCTACTTTACTACGGACAAAAATCATATTGAATTGTCTCATTCAATTTTGTTATTTTTGTAATACGAGATATACATAATTATCACGTGGAAACATCTTAATATACATTCACTATTTTATCTGTGTATGTAGTGCGGAAGGCATCAATTAACGTTGTTGTTATTATTATACTGTAGCCTAGTGTCTGCATACTTTTTATGGTATTTCTGTTTCATATGATGGCTAATCTTTTATTGAATTTCTGAAGTTCTGTTTTGAACAAGTTGTCGATCTTTTAGGTACATGATAATGACGTCCAAGTGAAATCCTAATCTATATCCAGAGATGGTATGATTCATTTTTTACACCCATTTTGTACACCCTATATATTTATATTATTTTTGCACATCAGTGCAGGGAAATCGAAATCTCACGGATTGTTCTGGATATAAAAATGATCAAGTGCATTAGAGTTGACATTTACTCATATATTGATATTCTTAACATTAACATAGCAACATTGTAATTACTAGTAAGTATGATAACACTTTTTCTGTCAATAGTTTTGCTTGATTTTCAACTGACAGTAAAGTTTTTTTTATGCACCAATAGTTTTAAACTTACCATTGTACCATCGAACTAAGCCTACAGTTCAAAAATTTTGGTACATCTAATTGTTCCTAGATCGTCCAGAGGTAGAAATACAAATACAGTGGGCTAATGGAAGACTTGAAGTATTTACATTTCAACGTTATTCGCCATCTAATAAAGAACGACTGAGACGAAGGGTACACGATATACATTGAATTAGCGACAAACTCGTTTTTTTTTCGATGATAATTCATCATTCTAAATATTGTGTACACCCGAAGCTTTATGGAAGAACTGCAGGGTCTTAATGGTATGTATGATGGACGATTTTGGTCATATCGTATTCCTTCACGGTCTACTAGTAATGTTTGTCACGTGATGACCCGGGAGGGAGTGCAGTACCGCAAAGAATAAAGTATAACCATCACTAATTAACGGCTAGTCACATTACAGTATTTAAAATGTACAATGCAAAATTGTTACATGTCATAGAAGTTGAACAAACAGTGCTATTCTCATCAACATTAAGTTATTTCTTCAAATATTTGTAATTATACTATAATTATACACGGTGACATTTTGAACCCTTGCCAGGAGTGAACAAAGATATTTCGATGCAAAGACAGACATTGTGAATTTGTCACGTGATCAACAACCACGCTTTTCAATACATAATTGTACTTTTTAACGTAATTTTACTTGGCTTTTAAAACCAATTTCATAATTGATGACGTCACTATGACTGACGTCATCGTGTAAGTGGTTACGTCATGATCTGAAATATTACTAGTACTAAATTCTACATCATCTTACCAATTATTATCTAACCGTATTTGTTTCTGTCTTGAGCTTCATTATAATAACAATTACCAGTTTATAACAATTCACACATCTGTAAAATCCATCGGATATTAAATTGCTTTTCAGGCAAGAATTCTTCTCACGAGTTTTATGTACACAAGAAACTTGTATTTTTTAAAAATATTTTCATTTCTGAATTGATGAACCATCGCAATTTTGTGGCGAAAATTTGAAATAAAATACTGACTAGATAATACTGATAAACATAGACTGTATTAATTTTTAAAAAAAAGACATTTCCTTTTTAGAAAGCCCTGTCAAAATTATTTCCCTTTCACTTTTGGGGGGAAAAGTTTGAATAGTACTTTTCGTAGTTTAAAAAAAATGGATGTTGAAATTATTCTACCCAGTGTCTTTGTGTATGCACTCGGTCGTGTACTCTTCATATATGTACTGCATTGTGTATACACACTGCCACCATGTACCCCTCACTCAGGCTGTGAAAGCAATTAACTTATTGCATTATTTATACCCTTTAAAAGTGGTTCATCTCATCTTGTTTAAGTTAGGAGAATTTCTTTTTAAATAAAACACAATATCCCAAATATAACGTTGCCTGTTTCGGTGGTACGTGTTTCACATCGTGTATTCGTGCCAACTTGGACCGCCATGATCGCGATGATCCCGATTAGCCGATGAAGTCGTCGTATTCCTTACCACATAGTTGGACATTTCGATGCCGCTGTCCTGTCGTCTATCGTGGCCCGTTGAGAAATATCGAAATCGGAACAAGTCACTGAGAAAGTATGCCTGATGAAAAATGAGAGAAATGGATTACTTAGGTGTTCTTATATGGTAGGGATACCTCTCCATCACAAGATGATTGAATACAACAGTTTTATAGTAGAAACATCGTCACTTCTCATTCCATACTATACTATGTGAGTCGGCTTGGGCGGGAAACGCCATCTTTTTTGCTTACTTGGCTTGACCGTAATAGTTGGTATCTGATGACACATTTTATAAATACCTCTGTGTGCACTTCGTTGATATTTCACAAAATGTTCAACTAATGGCCGTCAACATGGTCAAGGCTGAGATAAGCTATAAACGTTCCATACTGAGATAAACTCTATAAGTGACCGGATTTTGAACAGCAAGTCGTGCACATCTCGTAGACAGAGTTCAAGAGAAAATGTCGGGACATACATGTATGATAAAATAAATGATATTGGTATTTTTTCCGCTTCAGTAGTTCCAAGTACTTTCCCGCCAACCTAACACCTCAATATGAATTTGATTTTAGACATACATCATGTAGATAGATTATGTGAATCTATAAAATCAAAGTTTTTAGCTAAAATGGTAACTTTTTTTCGAAATTTTCAAAAAATATCTTACACATAACAACAAATATCTAAGTATTGACGAAAAAGTATTTACCATTCCGACGGCAATAGCGACACCAAGAACAGCGCCCCCTATGACATCACTCAGAAAATTATAGAAATCGTAGACTCTCAACAACGCGATTGCAGTAGCACCCAAAAGACATACTATCTGGAGTAATGGTTTTACCAATCTTGCACCCCTCCAAAGTAGACGACCTTGGATGTACATCTAGAAAAAAAATGTCACGGAAAATTTAAGTGGATTAGAATGACGGTTTTCACTGTGTTTAATAGTAACGGTAGGTCTTAGCTATAGACTATTGATTACACGCATGTTATACATGGGTTTCTACTAGAAACGGAATAAAGAACACTTAATCCATTATCTTATCAATTTATCGAGAAATATGAAATTGGTTATTGGTTGTGTTTAATCGGGCATGAAATTAAGATACACCAAACTTGCACTGTGACACAGTTACATACAGAGAGACAGAATACACAGGGGGCACAATCATACACTTATCAACACATGTACAGCACGTTCAAAACAGTGTTACTCAGTACAATATTTTACAGTGGGTGACAATTAACGAAAGAATATACACAGCCCATATTAATACTGGGTACCTCAGTCCTAGATTATATAAGCAAGGTCTTCGCAATCATTTTGTAGAAAGAGTTGGATGACGTTAAATTGAATCTGTCACGTACATTGCCTAATTTGAACATGAGGCTACAGACAACAGACAAATGAAAATACTCACGGCTAGGAACGTCAGGGCATAGAAAGCTATGGCCGCATGGAATGATGGGAAAGATTCTCTGTAAAAAAAAAAAGAAGCCAAAATGAAGCGTAAATAAGAAACATTGTTGGCCTTAGGATTACGGTCCATTATGAGCCTGAATGAAACTAACTTTGTATAAGTGCTTGCATATACATTGTAAAGTAACTCATGTACATAAATTATGAAACAGACTGAGTTCACAACTATAGAAAAGTAAATGGACAGTAAACTTTCAATAGTGACAAGTTAACACTTCCCTTGATAAACGCAAAGAAACAAACTAACTAACAAAACAAGCCAACACGATTAAATAATTTACAGGACTCAACATTATACTATAAAAGTACGGTGGCGGATGTAAGTCTCAATCCGTTCTAATAGGAAACTTGCAATCCAGACTGAGCATGCTCAGACGCAAAGGATTATGGGATTATCTGTGGTTATCATAATAATTTATCTGGACCTACCTATAAAATAAACCTCCCACACTGGTCAGGGTAAATATGAATTGATTATTGGTGGTTATAAACAATGTAACAATATTGTTTACGATACTAATTGATTAGTATTTATTGTCACATTTCCCATGATACAACATTCAACATGGTTGGTTTGCAAGTTCCCTATTCAATCCTTGTTCATCACGCCACTCTTCAAAAAACTCCACCCTGTGTTTAGTTTCGATTACCGAGACTCTCACCGCTGGAGGCTCTTCTACGAGACCACCCAGACGATTGGGGTGGTGTCATAGGCAGAGAATACGGCGGCGAGAGTCTGGGTAACCGAGCCTACTCTGTGCTTACCTCGCCTTATCAGCCATGTCTTCATTAGCTGTACAAGGCACTCCAAATATGAGACCAGGCTGGGAACAGTTGAATTTACTTTCGTCCGGTTTACACAGCTCCCAAAAGTTTGGACGAAGAGCACCAACCAATCGTTTTATGAGGATAGTGAAAACAAATGTGATGCTAACACCAAATAGATAGAGACCGGCGATTTTATACATGTTAGCGATGAGCGGATTGACAGTGCATCGACAGGGGCGACACTGCTGACGTTCCGGGTAATCTTTACGTAGTCGAATGCAGTAAAAGAGGATCTCACCAAACATTAGCTGTAAATAGATAAATAGATATGATAAAAAATATAAATAAATAACTAAATAACTAACTAACTAACTAACTAAATAAATAAATAAATAAATAAATAAATAAATAAATACACATATGTAAATAAATAAATAAATCAATTAATTAATTAATTGAAGACGTAACGATTGTGTTTGTGTTTTTCTTATTTGATTTATATGGAGATTAAAAGGAGTTAAGAGATCGTCTTTAACTTTTAGTATTAACTGTCAACCTATTTAATGTACTTGATAATAGAAAAGTCACAACAAAGAATGGAGAAAAAAAGTCGCGAAATTTAGGAAAGACGACCGGCCGGTCGGACAGACAGACAGACAGACGGAGAGCAAAAAACAAAACAAACAAAGCAGGAAGGCAAAACAGACAGACAGACAGGCAGACAGATAAACAAACAACAACCAAACAAACAAACGAACACACATACACACACACACAGAAATCAGAAATGCGGAAAGACCTATCAAGTAAAAAACAGAAAGACAAATGAATACATACATACATACATACATACATACATACATACATACATACATACATACATACACACACAGACAGACAGACAGACAGACAGACAGACAGACAGACAGACAGACAGACAGACAGACAGACAGACAGAGACTAGACAATAACATATAACAGTATACAATGTCAGTACTCACTATAATGATAAGTCCAGCTGCAGCTATAATCAAATATAGTTCAGGTATGGTTTCATCTCGGAGTGGATACCGGATATCGACGTCATTACATCTAAAGCCTCGATCTTGTGACGGCAGATAATCCAACCCATAATAGTATGGAATAACAACAAGTGCAACTAAAAATGGAAACAGTAAATATATAATATATATAACATATACGCATACATGTCACACCATGACATATGTCATTCGTGAAAACAGGGGTCAACAGGGCCATACACAGTGCCCCGTTGCGGATGTGTTGTGTATGTTTTAACCACCTGTTGATTGTTACCTTGACAACAAGAGATAAGCTATATCGAGTGATGAAGATGATCATACATTTTCAACTGAGACTGGTCACCAAAATGTGCTGCCTTAGTATGGAGATTAATTTGATGAAGTAAAATTTACAATTTGTCATATAGGAATGCATACAGTATTATGTGTATTTCAGTATATTATGTGTATATTCGGCCATATAAAACAGTCAGCAGTCTTTCAATGCGGACGATTTACCAGCACGTTATACTTTTCCACAATTACTATGCAGATAACAATTATTGTTGTAATTGACTTTTATCGACATAACTGCGCATGCCAAGCTATAGTAGAGTTATGTCATTATCGATTACAAATCCGTCCGTACGTGTACGTATGTATACTATGAAATCAGTAGCTACATTGCCATCTTATCGAAATTCTTGTAGCGCTACGATATAGGCATGGTCACAAATAGAAAGTTATGCCTGCGGTCAATGATAAAGACTTCAGTAATGTTAACCTCTGTGTTTAAAATTACTCAATAGTGGCTTGCTGTGCACGTTGTACAGCGTCTATGTGAATACAGTACTTCGTGATTCATGGTCTAACGGCATTGTCTAAAGGGTGTAAACAGGGAAGCCATTCCCCCTCGATCTATTGTCTATGTTCAAACACTAATCGTCTTACAGTATCAACTTGAACGGTCGTGTCTATACACAAAGAGATAGAGCAGTAAGGCCCCCGTCATTGCTTTCAATTAAACTATAAAAAACGTACTACTACACTATCGAGGTCAAAACAACCATTACTCGGAATGATATGCAAAATATCTTTATCATTAGAATTGATCGACTTCCTCGGTTTTAAATGACAGTTTCATAATTACTGTACAACCGAGATAATACAACGTTTGTAATAATCGTATGATTTAATAATACCATTTTTTTTGTTTATGTCGTCAAATCAGACCATTATGGGATTACAAAAAAAATGAAGACCCTGATACTTCCGTAATGGAGAGCGAACTGATCGTCCCACTCATAGAAAGTTGTATGTACTAACTATAGCATGCAGTGTCATATCTTTGACTGTCATCTATTTGTAATAAATACACAGTCAATATGTCAGTTTGTGGAATGCCTAACGGAGCTGTCATCCATGGCGTACTGTTTCATTGTAGTTTTCACAACGGTTGTCGCTGTCCCCATGTTTTGGGCACAACTAGGAAGTATATTGTACCTGTCAAGTTGTGTTGGGATTAATTTTCACGAGGTCAGTCTGTCAAGAAGAACGGTGGTGGCTTAACTGTGTTTCTTCGGACAGAACGGACACGGAGATTGCATGCCGTTTGTGTACACCCTCGAGCTTGCTAGTGTTTTATAACTGTCATTTATATAAAAAAGACTATTGTATTCAAACAATAAAACTCATTGGGAATAAAGTATCACTCACCTGCTCCTAGGAATATGACAAAATCGACGAACACGTTGAAACATCGAATGTCCGCCATGACACACGATTTCCGATCTATTGAATATTATAAACAGCACTCGGTGTATATACACAGACTTCCTACGGTCAGTTTTACATTACAAAGCGCTATACAATACATACAATAACGTTGGTGTCAAAGACACAGCGACTACGAGACCGCAATACAAAAGCGATGCCCTTGCCCCGTGGGATGAAAGAGATTATGGTTGTACAGGGGTTTCGAGTTGAGTTCATCAAATATAGGCAAATCTTACAATACACCTTTTGAACCTCGCTTATGCGCGCGAAGAGGAGAACAATACATACTAGACGTTTGTTTGTTTGTGCACCTTTTATTGACGGGGTACTGTCCATCATGTATTGGTATGCTCCTTGTACCCATAGGGGTGTGGACAACCCATACATCATTCTAATATTAGAAATTACAAAACTTCTAAAAGTAAACAGTGTCCTTGCCAACGCTGACAGTCTTATACGTGTAAATATTTTTTTTAAATCAATAAAAGGTGGCCGTTTCTCAGCACAACATTTTTAAAATGGTGAAAAGAAAGATTTAAAAAGTGTATGTATGTATGTGTGTGTATGTATGTGTGTGTGTATGTGTGTGTGTGTGTGTATGTGTATGTGTGTGTGTATGTGTGCGTGTGTTGGTGTTGCTAAGTGATGCTAAGTTTCAACTCATAATCATATATCAAATGAGTTTAGAGACCTTTAGAAATTACAGAATGCTATGAATGTCAAGTTGATTTAAATGGATCCCGAATTAATAATAACTAGAACACACACGCTTGTATACATTGTGGTGTCGCCTCCTTGTTGTCAGTGAATGTTTTTTCCCAGATCCTGCCATAGAGGGCGTTATTTTGAAGAAGAAGAGTTGATTGATTTAATAATCTAGGATCATGGGAAATATAGAAATAAATAGGGCGGCCCAAATATGCAATTAAAAACAATAGCCTGGTGGAAAACAAATAACCTTCCAGTCTCAGAAAATATATCTGTAAGCCGCAATCTATCCCCAAACTACAACATGCATGTTTGTTTTTTGTATTTTCAGTGCTTTTCATTGCCATTTGCTGGGCTAAATGTCATCACTGTGAACAGGAATTTTCACATAAATGACGTAATTCACGACTTCAACATGATTATATATAAAATTCTGGTCTGGAATCAGTCAAAATAACAAATGGTATTTACAATCAATAAAGTTATGAAACACAATAGTATTCTGCAGACTTTTCTTAACGAAATATTGCTTTTTTTTTTTAAAGATATACAAATGTTCTGGTGTATATGAGAACACGTTCAGCAGTAATTCAGGATCACAAGTCTTAGATGCAATATGGCGCAAACGTTCCGTATTGTGATTCTGAAACTTGTAATGTACTCGGTTTGAGAATAATTTGGGTAATTTTGCACATGACAGCAACGTATTAGCTAACCAATGTACTATGATTTATAGCCAACAACATTACATAGTTACGGCAACACAGTGCCTACATTTAATGAAATTTCGTCAAGGATTAGTAGTTGTAAAAATTAAAAGTTACGACTGGATGAAGGAGGTGGTAGTGGTGGTTGATTTACAGTGAAAAATTACCGAGGTGCTTACAGCGTAGTGATAGTCGGAGACAATTATATTTAAGAAATTATATATATTACTACCCTTTGGAGGTTACCATATATTTATTTTATTGGAATACAGAGTACTGATTTTAACGATAGAAGGTCAGTTCTCTCAAACTATGTCATTTATCGAGTCAAGTGTTTGGATCATAAATATTGGCAATTATTGATATGATGTACACGCATGCGCAGTGACTAGACTTTGAAATTCACACACATGCAACTAAAGTAGGACAGTGCTTTGCATGACTAGTACACTGGCACAGTAGAAAATAATGACAATTTGTGTTATGATATCTTTAACAGGATGACAAAGGCAACGAGTCTGGGTCCAGAACTATGTAGGTTCTTGGGTATTATCATTTTGTTTTGCAGGAATGACATGAAAAGCTCTTATAGCTTAGAATTATAGACATTTGAAATGTTTACTGCCTCAAAGTTATTAGCTTTATCAACTGACATTTTGGCTAAGCCTATGCAAATGAACAATGACGTAATATCTTTGCTCTTGAAAAAATACACCACTGATCGAATGCATGAATCGATCTCCTTCCGTAACATAACAATTATCGTGATACTGATTGGTCGTATTACAGTTTGTGTGACCTATTAACCGGAACCATTTGTGATTACTACGGGAACTATATTTTTGAAAAAAATTGTAAATACAGTACTACATGCGCATGCGTTAGTCTATTTATGATTCGGGTGACTAAAAGTCAACATTAAAATCAATACGTTTACAAGTGTTCGGCACGATATACAACTAACAAGATAGTGGCAGGTGTTGTTTTGTCGTGAAAATGGAATATGATTCGTGTCCAGAAATGTAAGCATACATGTGGTATGATCATATAGGTACTAAATGAAACTAAGCAATCAATAATATTATCATATTAATGCCTCGATATCTTGGGTCATATGCCTGAGGGATATGCATGCAAAAAATGATTGGAATGTTTTCGCGCTGCCATTTTGTCGTCATCAGGGGTTAGTACTTCAGTTGGTAATATTTCCACATGTGGATAATTTGGATTAAATTTGCAGTTACAACTGCAACATATTACAAATGTAAAACACATGCAGACTAGAACAGTGAGTCGGAGTCCCTGAGCGACCTCTATCGTATGGTGATGAAGTTTACAATTTGTCTAATCTCGCCGATCAATTGACCATCGGATAACATCTACGTGACTTGGTCCAGCTAAACGTTCGTAAATAAAAAAAAAATTCGAAATGAAAATGATCTAAGCATAAAAATTGAAATTACTGCAAGTGATGATTCAACGATAAGTTCTGCTTCTTGTCAAAGGTTTTATTACGTTGTTTGATCAACATTTTGAATAAAAACTTACTACTAAAGACCTATTGTATACCATCGGTTTTAACGACACGATTTTCTCAATCATACAATAAATCATAGTCACTGTATATATGATAAACTCGCATAAATGACTGAAAGCGGTACTCCATCCCCTACCGACAAACACAAAATTATTTGTAATGGTTTGCCATTTTTTTAGCCCATTGATCGTGTGACCATCCCCAGGGGAGCATTTTTTTGTGTATGTCGGAAAATAATTTCTCTTTTTTTTAAAAAAAAAAGCACACAGTTGAGTTATATTTATATATACAAACGAAATTCATTGGAATTTTCTACGCTTATTCTATGCTTCTTTCTTCTCACTGGTTGCATGAAGTTAAATTAAAAGTTTTCTGGCTGGTATACCAACACTGCAACGAATCTATATCTGACAAGTCTTCACCAAAAGAGGGCGTCCTTCGATATCACGACTCTCGGCTCATTCTTACAGGTAGAATACATACAAAATTTGATTTGACGTTAAAAATTCTGTTAGTTCCTTTTAGAGTTTTTGTTCAACCCACGACTGTGCAGATTTGTTGGCCACAACATAAGTCTGCATCTCAATATCTTCCTCCTTCATTCGTCGTCGTTTCCGACTTGACCCGAACAGTGTCGACATGTAGTAAACCTAGGAAAGATGAAATAAGGTAGTAAACTTATGAAGAGCGAAATAAAGATGGTTGATTGAAGTAAATAATAGTCTAGCTGCTAGACCTTCTGGCCTTCTTATGATATTACAAGCGATTGAATCGCTTTGCACCTGAAAGGTGCAATCGAAAGCGTTTCGCCAGGGCTAGCTGCGCGCGCCGCCGCGGCCCCGGGTACTCCCATTCTTCGGTATTGGTCGGCAACCTTCGGAGCACAGACCCGGCTCAAGTCTTGTAAACAATTGGTAAGACTAAGTAAATATAGTTGAAGATGGTCAAACTTACTCTGAATTCTAGATTTAGCATGTACACGTGTTTCAAATTTGTGAACTGGTCTAACGATATTACCTAGATCTTCCTATTGAATATTCATTTGCCCATATACAGGAGGGACTGTAGCTTTTCACCAGTTGCCTCAAAACCTATCCCCATGCACGTACATGTTTTTGACATATGTCACTTATCACCTGCTATATATCAATATGGTTTGATTAATTACATGCTGTCAGCATTTGTTTAAATTCCTCTATTTTTATATCATGGGCTACAGTGACTAGCTTAGCTCAGAAAAATGATGTCCAATTCGCTTCATTTACAATTTTTCCTTTGATATATTTTGCCCTCAGTAACCACCATTGCCTAGGTAGAATTTTGTAAAATGTTACTATTGATTGGGGAGCCATATTCAGTCGCAGTACAACGGCGAAGAATGAGCCCATGTTTTTGTTTTCTGTCACAGTGTATTTATGACCCCCCCCCCACAAGTTACGTGCCAACATCACAAAATGTCCCCATCACTAACATCCCCCCTGCAACCATACATCCAAACCCCCAACCCCCACCCACTCACTCACCCACCCACCCCGGTCATGTGGAATGGCTGATATTGAACAACTCTCGTTACAATACCCAATATACAATATACTTTCTACATGTTAGCGGCGCCTAGTATTTTGTTGATACGCCTTTGGCAATTCCGGCAATGTTTTCAAGTCACAATCGTTCCATCGTAAATTCAGTCTGCGGTGATTATAGTATTTGATCTTATCGGTAGCAGTCAGTTCATTTTGTTTAAAGTATAAATGATTGATATACGGTGAATGTTTGTAATATTAAATATTTTGCTTGGCACACATCAAACTAGGTGAATGTTTCCTGAGAAATAAGTCATTCATTGAAATTTTCAGATTTAAAACATCAGCACCCGAGGGGATATCTATACTCATTCGTTAGCGTCACAAATTGACACAAATGCGGGCGTTTTCAAGTTGACCCCTGACACGACTTTATTCACGTTCTACTCTATACACACACTGTACATATACAATATGTATGCATTTTTACGGGACACTCACCACAAAGTAAGCTATGCCGAGTCCAAGAAGTCCGCCAATAATGACATCACTAGGAAAGCTGTAGTTGTCGTATATTTCCACCAGACCAACAAAGATGGCAAGCAGAATAAAGACGATTTCAAAGAACGGTTTTAGCAAACCAGACCCTCTCCACACAACACGGGCTTCTATGTACATCTAGAATAAACATATACATAATATGTAGTCGTATGGATATTCAAAGTATGGAAACAGTAATGTGTGACATGAATTTTATTACTTATTTCATTCATTCGGGATTTCACGCTTCTTCAAGCTTAAGTCTATATTTTGTTATCTTGGACACAGATGTTGCGTTTATCACTTTATTTTTTTTCTTTCTATTTTAAACTTTTGCTTCACCAGTACTATTTTCTGTCATCCACGGAATGTATAGCTTCTTCATTTTGAACTTAATATAGCGATATGATAATTTATGATTATATTCCATAATATAATTCTACATGGCGTTTGCCTTTTTTTGCTAGCCTTGTACAGTGAAGTATTAACAATGCTTTTGAGACATTGGGTCCATTCCCAATGCTGCACAGCATTTGCTTCTTCTGGAAAAATAAAAAATAGAAAAATAAAATAAAATAAAAAAAACACCGAGAGATATGCTTGACTAAATATGACATTAAATATACATGGGGTGCTTCAAGCAGGAAACACATTTATACTTACCACAAGAAACGTCACACAATAAAATGCCGTTGCCGTGTCTTCTGACGGGAAAGACATTCTGTTAAATTAAAAGAAAAAAAAGGAGAACGTTTGAAGAAAGTGAAGCACACAAATGTAACGAACATGACAATTCTATATTTATTTATTTTCCACTACCATACAGAGATAACTGTTAATGAGGTAAACCATAATATGGGTAAACATCGAACAATTAAAGAAATCAAATAAGTACTATATTGTGTAAATGTTCCTTTTCCTTATTCGTACCATTGTCAAAAATTCTGTATGACCTCTAACCTTTGATCTATGACCTATGACTACATTTTATCATTATCAGTAATCAATACAATGCATGTGGCAAGGCTTGTATATTTGCGTGTAATTTCTTAGACGGTTTACATGATACCAATTCGTAAATCGATACCCCATCGCACGCACACAGTCACACACACGCGTCAAGACACCGAGTTTTTGTTTGTAGTTTTTTTATTTATTTGGCGATTCACTTCAATGTTATTACACTTACTGAAGCACGTATACTTTGATGTTATTCTTCCAAGGAAAATACGAGTGACCTAAAGGGCTTTTGTCACCACGAGTCGATAGACGAGAAATGACAACCCTTACGTCACGAGTATTTTCCGGCACTGAATGAAGAAAATATTGATATTAGAGAATAACATAATTATGCCAGTGTCAGTAATATCAAAGAAAAATCGAGGAAAGTAATGACAATTTTGAACGTATTTTAAACACAGCAGAACCCAGTGACGTAGACACGCGTCGTCGTACGTGACATAGACGCGCGCACGCGCGTTGCGTTGTCGTGACGTAGCACGATCAGATTGAGAGTGAGTGTATTTATTCCATATTTTTTATTCAACTGGCTCGTGCATGGTACATATAACCATTAATAGTTACAAATCTTCAACTATTGATGATTATATCATGCCCTGCCTCAGGTAGGACGACCTACGTGTAGATGGGGCTACTAGAGTGTATATTCCATATTTTTTTATTCAACTGGCCCGTGCATGGTATAACCATCAATAGTTGAAGATTTGTAACACTATCACTTAATTACTGCAAAGAGACTAAATAATTCAATTGTTGGATGTTCGCAGGAATGTTCAATGACACTAGGATTATGTAGAGATTAGTAGCATACAGTAACACTCATGGATCGATTTTAATAACAATCATAATAATAATCTTTATTTATACTGGATAGTTCTTTAAACATATAAACACTTGTCTCCCAAGAAGTCCAGTGAGGGCCATCCCTCATGGGTTCAGTGTTAATGCAGGATGAAACTGGAGTACCCGGGGAAAACCTGCGTTGTTCGGTCGAGTCAAACTAAATGACACTCTTTTTACTTTAACACAGCGTGGTAAAAGTACGAGACTAGACAAGTTTTCACTAAATATCTATCCAGACATAAATTGTATCTAATGTTGAATTATGCATCTTATAAATGTTTTCAGTTTCATATAGTAGACCTATTAGTAGTAAAGTGAATGTAAAATCCTCCGTTGTGATTTAATGTGAAATGATCCCCTGTAGTAACAGCTATACAAACGGTAATCGTTGTAGGCCTTGTCCCTAATGACATTACGAATTGAATGAATTACATGAAGTGTGTATTGGATTACGGTAAATGAGCCTTGTTGATGTGTTGAGAGTCAAAACTTCTAGCTTAATTGAATTCCAGATTTCACTGATTTGATATGCTGAGAAACGTTTCAATATTTCTAGACAACGTAATTCGTGTTGCGAACGTAGTTTGTACATGTATGAAGCACTGGGACACGCATTATTGCTTGGGTCGTTGTTTTCCCCAAGGAAAATATCACACGAATCCTGGTACTACAAATGTATAAATATACGCTATATACTATGAGACAAGTCGGTAGGGGAAAGGCTTTCTAGTCTTTCAGGTTCGTCTAAAATTTCTTATTTAGGCTGTAGACATTTATGAAGTGCATAGTTAAGACGTAGCCAACATTTCATTCCTTGATATGGTACTGATTTTGGCTTTTATTCATGCTAGACGTGTCAATTTATGATTATTACAGAACACAACTTGCTTTCGCACGAGTGTCGTTCACTGGTGATTGTCCAGATCTGGTGAGCATCTTTAATTATCAGTTGGGGGGGGGGGGGGTATTTAAAAAAATCATAGTTAATAATCGTTCTTCGTTTTCGTTAAACTGGTCACAAACACATTCCATAACGACAGCAGTAAACTGGCAGAGATGTTCTTTCAGGTTCGTCTAAAATTAAAAATATCTGTGATTTTTATCAAATCGGTTATCTAATAAAAGTGACATATCGGGTTACTTAACGCGAAATCTCAAGTGAAAGTGCGAAACTGTTACAGTATTTGCGCGGAAAACACCGAATGTAATATTCGAAATTTCGTTTTTAATTTTCACTGGAAAAATGACTCATTTTTAATTCTAGCCAACTAAAATGGTAAACGGACAGACTTCACCTGTCTGATAGACATGGAGGACAGTTTCGAGCTTCAATGTCAGCTGCTTGCCACATGCCATATATCCACGTGATTGACATGCCATATGCCCACGTGATTGACATGTCTTATGTTGATATTCAGCGTCAACGCACCTAGAATCTGTTTAATCTAATCTCCAACATCTCCAATTATCAAAAGGGTTGTCTGTCCTTTCGTTTCTCTCAACTTTGAATTACCAGAGGGATTTTCCACACTTTTCTTGAATATGGAAACCCCAGATAATTCTAGATGGCACAGGAGTCACGGTTATTTTGAGCATTAAAGCACCCAGGATTAAACCGACAGATGTGATAGGAATGGTAACAGCTAATGAATGGATGATAAACAGTGACTGACATCTGTGATGGGGTATTAGCAAAACATACTAAAATAATTCTTTAGATATCCATAATACGGATAAACTGTGATGTACGTATGTGTTTGTAAAGTCATTCACGCAGATTTGTTATGTATAGAGCAATACATACGATATGTTACGGTACTGACCGTATTTTGTCTATAACTTGTTACTTGTTATACATACACAGCATATGCTCTACTTAAGACATCTATATATTCCACAGGCTTAGGGTTTGGTAGTCAATCACAGAACAATCGCATTGACTCAGTTTGTCAGAAATAACGTCGCAGACGACAGGTTTCAATTTTGTATAATCCGTCCAATATATCAAGACATAACAGTTACACTATTCCTAGCTATATGCTATCATTGCTGTGGTAACTGTTTTATACACAATATTCATGAGTACAAACATGCTGAGGACTCTTGCAAAGTTGTTTTCCAAGCCATGAAGAGACGAGACTGCCAATCCCAGTAACTTTATACTATAAACTGTGATTATTGGTCCATTTTAAGTACGTTTTCTTGTAGCGTTCCTTTATTTTCAGTATCTTCTTTTAGATATGAAATATTTTATCTAATCTAGGATCTGGTACTGGCCATGGTAAATAATGTCTGATATATTCCTTTAATACATTATTCCATAAAAATACAAATGGTATTACCTTTGATCCAAGAATATCGTTATCAGCTTTTTAAATATTTTGATAATCCCGTAATATACTTATATTTTGCTTCATAACTCTTGTAATATTTTTGTGGCTTACATACAGTAATATCATTATGATCATTAAAGGGACACAGTCTGTAACTTTATTGATTTAGGGATTATTTTTGTTTAAAGGGTTACTGTCTGTAACTTTATGGTTTTAGGGATTGCTTTTGTTTCATAGTGAAATATTGTTTTAGAATCTCAATTACCAAAACGTTATCAATCGTGGTAAAGCGCTTTCGACGAATCCGGATATAATGGTATTATAATTACGCAATTTCTTTGGCACCAAAATATTCGAATCATGACATGACATGACATGTCGGTTACAAAGCCGTATTGTACCTACAATCAATGCTCTGTTGATGCTTATTCGCGCCTATAGAAGTTCTCTTTCTTAGTCTGAATTGATTTTTGTACAATGACCATGGCTGAAAATGGGATCTAAGTTACAGACCCTGAGAACGTATCACTTTAATATCACTGAGAACAAACTTATTCACGCACTTCACGCATATATATATATATATATATATATATATATATATATATATATATATATATATATATATATATATATATATATATATATATATATATATATATATATATATATATATATATATATATATATATAGCATACACCATAGACCATAGAAATAAGTTCATCTCCACTGTCTATGCATATACTCACTTAACAAAATTATCAATACATACATGTACATACACGTTACGTTAGTTCACTCTTAATCCACTTTGACATCCTTGTATAGTTATATCTCTAGCTCATTTACAAACTAAGACTAAATATTTAAGATTTTGAGTTTTGAATCGAATATTCATTGTAAAGTAATAAAGATGACGTCAGGGATTATATCACAAACTTATCCCTGTAAGTATAGATGAATTGATTCTTTATTTCCTCATCGTCGCAAACCACGGCCGTTTTACTGCACCCTTCTTAACAAGCCGGTCCCTTATTTCGAAGTGTAGTGGTAGAAATAATAACTCTGGTTTGCGAGAATGTATTTTCTAAATTTGTAAGATTTAAAAGTAATGTTTTTTTTAAACAATGGTACTTTACCAAACGAGGAAAATATGCAATCAACAAATGAGTTCAGTACCTTGAATATAAAATCCTTAATAATGTTGTCCATTTCTGCTTTTGAGAAATGCGCAATTTTTTTTTTACATGAAACGATTAAATTATGATTCTGATGAACATACTTATCTGATCTACATTTGTTCAAAATCCACCTACCTGCCATCAATAATCTGTTCTGGGTTCCCTGTACACACATCATCATAAATCCACCCTTGTGAACAGACATAATATTTGGGATCAGGGTGGCATATATCCCAAAAACTGGGACGAAGTCTGCCCACCATCGTTTTGACGAATATAACCACAATCTGGGTAAGATTTAGACCGATGACGTAATACCCAATCATTTGGTACATATTGACTACAATCAGGTGACAGTAACAATGACATGGCCTGCATTCGGGTGGGTCTATTCCTCGGTGTTTGGTATAACAACAATAGTATAGAATCTCACCAATTAAAGGCTGCAAAGAAATGACAAAGTAATGAAATGAAATGAAATGAAATGTGGTTCACTGGATTGCATTTAGTTTACGGATCACACAGAATTTGAACATAAGATAACATTTCTACATTAAATTGTTTGACATGGTTGTTGTTATCAACAAAATACTGTACAACATGTCACAAAGACAAAGTGTGTTTTACGTTGTCTTATTGTTGTTGTTGTTGTTGTTGTTGTTGTTGTTGTTGTTGTTGTTAGTGGTGGTGGTGGTGGTGGTGGTGGTGGTGTGTGTGTGTGAGTGAGTGTGTTTTAAGAACACCAATCAGACGTTGAGGTGTGACAATAGGGAACTTGCAATCCAGACTGAGCATGCTCAGGACGCAAAGGACTATGGGATTATCTGTGGTTATCGTAATACCTAATCTGGAGCTACCAATAAAAAAACCTCCAACAATTGTCAGGGTAACTATGAATTGATCATTCGTGGTTGCAAACAATGTAACAGTATTGTTTACAATACCAATTCATTAGTATGTATTATCCCATTTCCCATGATGCAACATTCAACATGGCGGGTTTGCAAGTCCCCTATTGGGTCGCACTGGTGAAAACAGGTGGTTGCGAGGAGTGGGTAAACGTAAATCGCAATGTTAACTAAGCAATACGAACAATCGGGCTAAAGCAACAAATTACTCTTTATAGATGTCACCGTTTGCAATGATAATAAGTTGATGATTACGTTACGTTGTATTATGTATTGTTTTAGTTATCAATACAAATATCTCAATGATTGCATTTATACTAAACTGTGCATTTTACAAACGTGCTTAAAATATAGATAAAGAATAAATAGATAAATCTTCTTTATGATTGACTTTAAAATTGTATATACCAGCCTGAGCACAAGCTAATTAGTTGTACGCATCCGAACAGAAAATACGGAATCCATTTTCTGGTCGTGCTACGTCATTAGAGTGCCCGTCTTCGTCATTGGTTTTGTGGTTCTCGAAATATGAGTCAAAACGTTCAGAACCACCATTGTTTTCCCCATTGTTTCCTTTAATTAACTTGTAAAAGGTATACTTTCATTATTGTCCTATATTTGTATTTATTCAGTCAAAAATACTTGTGACATGAGGATTTTGTCAGCACTATTCAAAAACGAGACAATTCACGACACGATAACGAGTGTTTTCGTCATTTTACTTTTAGCCATGGCATACTCGTTACATAAGGGTTTGTCACTACTCGTCATCAAATGTCAGTAACAAGGCCCATAATGTCTCTCGTATTGTCCTCCACTGAGTGAATATTGGGTATAGAATTTAATTGTAAGATTTTGTCTATGATTTATAATCTAATACACTTAAGAAATATATAATTTACACATGTACACATACACACACTCCATCGTTAACTGAATTTTACAGTATGCTGTGTCCAATCAATTAGAACTAACAAGTCGATTTGTGATTATTCTCTAATGAATTTACATTGATTAAGTATCGGAGACTGGAAGACATGTTGTGACAGGTGTATACGTCACTGCAAACGTTATGTCATCATTTACGTGGTTTGTTTTTTTAATCCTTTTATGTTTTTTATATTCTAATTTTTACACATGTTATTTATAAACTTTATAATAAAGGGTTGCCATTTCACGTTGATTTGTCAAATCCGAGTCAAGATTTTCACGAAGCTCTAGCGAAATTATCGATCTAATACGGGGAAATAGATTTTGAGGCAGATATGAAACACGCAATATCTAATTTTGGCTGACATTAAAATGACACGCTTCATGATACTTTCAAACTCATAATTTTATTTTACATTCATTTTCTTTATTCCATGGGTGTAATGGGATCTCTGTTTGTGTTTATTTCATTTTCATATCTGATTCCATGCCCTTTCGTTATAATTCTCAAATTACCACCCCGAAAAACTGGGTATGTTCTGGTAAGAGGAACCAGACAATATTTTATGTTTTGCTTAGTGTAATATACGCCTTGGGTCACTGAGTCAACATTTATAATTTGATACAAATATTACAACTTGATGTCAATAAATAGCAATAAACCACGCTCTTTACTGGCACAAAAAATACCTAGTCCTGCTTGTAGACGGGGTTATTGTGGGGCTTAGCTCCGACCCCCCCCCCTCCCTCTCTCCACTCTCCCACTGCCTTCAATAACAGAATATGAGACTGAAAAAACTCATGATATTGCCACACCTCCGTGATTTTGAGTCATGTGTGAAATGACCCTCAGACAGTTTCTTGTTTATGAATTCAGACAGGCTGAAGGTTAAAGGTTAAAGGTCATCGATACTTACAATTAAGAGTAGACCGTATTTGACAAAGAATATAAGTTTGAAGTCGAGCAATGTCGGAATAAACGGAGGAAACTGTGGATGGAGGATGTCGACATCGCCACATCTAAATCCATTGTTTTTCACCGGTATGATGAACTCCATGTAGTTCATGCCATACAAGTAATAGGGCAGTAAAACTACTGCCTCTGAAAATAGAAAATATTAATAAAAAATGATTAATAACATGTTTTCTAGCTGGTTACCGGATACAGTGGAATCGTCATGTTTGTGAAAATGAATCATATTTATAATTAGTTGATTTAAAAAAAAATGTTTAAAAACTGGAATAAACAGATGACTGTGGCTGACTGATTTGTTTGGTTGTTGTTGTTGTTGTTGTTGTTGTTGTTGTTGTTGTTGTTGTGGTGGTGGTGGTGGTGGTGGTGGTGGTGGTGGTGGTTTTTTTTATTCCGTGTTTATTTCATGCTTTTATTTGTAATTGTTTCTGCCTATCTAAGGTTAAGTGGTTCTTGTATCGAAAGCGTATCCATATTTGGTCATTTATTTAGACCGTGGGTTGGCCATTGCACTAGTATTTGTTTAATAATCAGCTATATCGGGTTCACCTTTTAACAAAGAATGTTTTGTTCTCAAACTCACTTTATCCTCTCCCTACAATAAAATCTACAAATGGTTAACTCAGTGTTTATTTGAGCAGACGACAACGGCAGACAGACTTCGTTCAATTAGTCTCCAGGAGACTCACGTCAACAACAAACAGTGAAAGCATACTTCACGCCGTGAAACACTTTAGCGTAATGTCGTTAGCAGGTCTTATAAGTCATAGGTCTGTCTGCATGTATGAACAACACGTTTTAATTTATGGCACCAATTAAGAAGGGTCCCCATTGTAAAACATTCTGTGGGTAACATTTCAATCCAACAACTAATAATGACAACAGCTCGACAATCAACAGAATATCCGTCTCACTATTCAACTATTGTGTACTAAAACTATTCAATATTATATTTAAAACAGCAACCGTCAGGGTTTGAATATTTATACGTGTGCGTACACATACCAGCCACTGATCTAGCACGTAAAGGAAAAAAACGAAAGCTTTCCACACGTTTCCTTGGCTTCGTAGTTACAATGTCAAGAATGTTATTTTGATTGTTAGACTGAGTCGAACTTGAATAATGTCACCAAGAAAAAGGGTTTGAAAACGGGTTATACACGTTTGTCATACGACGTATACCGCCCAAAGAAACGCCCATTAACGTCATCGAGAAAGTAAAGTATACAGTGTGTGTAGTTTGTACATTTATATAGGAAACCCATCACGTTCACCAAGGCGAGTCATAACCCAAACTTACGTACGTCAATACACTATCATCACTTATGGCGTTTAGCTTTGATTTTCTCAGTTTGACGATATGTTTTTAAAAATAGAGCGCTACCCAAGAAAACACGAACAAAAAACGCATTCCAATATTATGAATGTCACATAATTATAATACCATTCGTAATACTGGATAGAAATAGTAAACCGATACGATAACACATTAGTTGTGTTGTATTAAATCTAGCATTACTCTCTTCGACTAGATATTAAAGTTCCGATTTAATTTGCTTATGGCGAACAGACTAAAAATCGATTTTTGAGAGTAATAAAAGTAATTAACGCGCATTCACTGATGAAAGGTAATGTAGAGGTACAATTAAAGAGTTGAACAGACACCATAGGAGGAAAATATCAGTATCGGTGTTTACCACGTCATGTCAATAAGCACAAAGTGTTTGTGTACTTACCTATACCGAGGAACAGTATCAGATCCAAGATAACACAGAGACAGTGAACGTCCGCCATTTTTAGCGGTGCCCACTGCGACCGTGGTTGAAATTCCTACCTATCGAAATTTTTGGTGTATACTATAGGGTTACGTCTCTAAAACTCGAGGTGAATGCAACACGAAGTATTAGCATGATAATAGCTCTATACTTGTGGGCGTGCGCACAAAGCTGGATGCCGGGACTTTTAATATGCACGAGTTATTTTTGGCAACTTTCGAGTTGCTATCAATGACAGTATTGCTTTGTGGGCTGACGTGGATATATTTTGCATGTTACATACCATAACGATGGCTATTCATTGAATATGAATATATTTGTGCACGTATGAATATTTTAATTTACAACTATGACGATATCCTTTTACTGACCAATGTAATGGTTCGATTGATACGAGTTCAGGGGCACCTAACTATTCAGCTCTACGGCCTAGCGTGTTTACAATACTTCTAACAATATTTGAGTCAGCAGGCTACATTGTCTTGTAGGACACTCACCTTCTCTATTTTTCCTTGAGAAGGGCTTTACATAGGTTTACTTCCCATGACCTCGCCACATTCCTCACTATAATTTGTCTGGCAACGGGCACTGTGTATAGTTACAGACCGTTAGAGACTGAAGTGAAGGTATGATTGAGTGGTTGAGTGATCCATATGGTGTTACCGTATAGAAGGGTATCAGTCTGTTTAAATTTTCACCAAGTGTAGATGTTTGAGTTATTTCAACACCAGTACTTTTATATAAATGTTATATTCTATCCCATTAGAAAAACAATGTAAAATCATATTGTGGTGTCGAGATACTAGTATTTAACAGGTGTCCCAGTTCACGCATTCGACACATGCGATAAAATCCAAAATCTTATATATTATGTGAATTAAGCCGAATTGGATAAAAGTCATAGTCTACAAAACATCAGTGACAGTGTGTGGTGGCGCCCTTGTCAGAAATATAACAGTTCTATACTTAGTCTACTTTTAAGCGAGCTATATTTCGATGTCTAGAGGTAACATTTTCCTCATATAAACAAAGAAAGCATGTAACTTTCTATACAGTTCCACGGTATGCATTTTCTTAGTATTATGGTTGTTGAAAAACTTTGTCTTCAGGCTTTCTGTGAAAACAGTAGAGCGCCCCCTCCCTTTCGATGGCGTTCGAGAGAGTACAAATTTACTCGAGCTACGTGGGAAGAAAAATATTTTACATGAAGGCTTGTATATGCTTTAATCGGAACTATGCAAATAGCAACACAACACTAGATACATGTTGTATGATCAGTCTGGTTTTTAGAAGACATATGCTGGTTAGAATCCATTCGTGTTTCTACCACATATGTTAAAGGTCCTGGAGCACTTTAATTGTCATGTTTTATGATCTATTACGTTTTATATTAGTTGTTGATAAACATATGTAAAAGGGGGGGGGGGGGGTAGGCGTATAGTCTTTGTGATTTTTCCATACTAACATATTCATTGAGGGCACTCTTTTATACTGAACACACACATCTGAGTTGTGGCCTCAAGTTTTCGTGCAGATGTGATGCATATTGGTGGTATACTACTAAAAAGATAATCAAACAAACAAACAAATAAATAAACAATTACATATATAAACAAACAAACAAACAAACAAACAAACACAATCAAAATAACAAGTATCTTGTACCACACATATACTAGTATGCATACAAACGTTAAGACATACCAACCAAAGTATATATAAACTGTTTAAAAGAATGATCCATTGAAATGCTTATGGCAGCACTTGGCACTGATTACGTGTAAAGTGCACTGACCAAAGACTGTTGGGACCAATTATTGGGGCTTAAGGACTTTCCATTTCTTCCTTGAATCCGTTTTAATTTTCTAACCTACCCTGTCATCATACAAACATCCGTTGAGGGCGCTCGTTTACTGATAATCTACACATGCTAAATCACAACACAATGATAACACACAAAATACAAGTGAACATAGATACTTTTAATGAAACTTTCATCACTTCTTAACACAATATGAATAGAGTAAAGACTAGTAAAGTAAAAATGGTCTGAAGTCATGACAGACTTGGACCCTAAAATGACATGTGGACATAGTCTAGTGTAAATTCTTTCTTTACAGTGCAGTAGATCTCAAAGAAGTAAAGGTTTCACAACACTTGTTGTCATGACGACAAACTGCTTTAATATATATCATACCAAAAAAACGAATTAATGAAATATTCTTTTAATAACTCCTCATAAATAATTGAGACATTGAAGTAACTTAGCCAAAATTGCATGAAACTAAAATGATTGAGTTTAAATATGCTCCTAAACTTTGCAAGATATCAAGAACGTTTCTGACTGAAATAAAAACTAACAACTAGGCTATCTAGTACTATACAAGCCTGGATACGACATTACACTTTGTAGCTATCGAACTAACGCATGAAAAGGACAACAAATAACTACATTGTGCTATGAAACAAATGACTAGAAAATACAGCTTTTATCTGACTATTACACACAACATATAAACCCTTTTATCACCGAGGCAGTTATCAAATACATACACAGCTTTAAGTCCTAGTTTAAAGAAAAACACAGCAGTGAGATCAAAAATCAATTTTATATTATCCCTTCATCATTCCTCTCATCTTGACTGCAGCCTGTACACCCCTAAATAAGCTATAAAATAGGCTCACCCATCCTTTATGCCCCCCCCCCCCCCCCCCCCAGTAAGAAAGGCAGCAATAAACACTGACATCGATAAATGAATTCATATAACATGCTCATACAAATGTACCAAGTGGTGCAAATAGGCCTGTCCAAAATTTGCCATGGTGGCGCTCTACTTCCTGTCTGTGTGTACCTTGGGGGTATAACACATGGCATAGGTTACTTGGTTAATCATAAAACATTGCTGCTTTCCTCGATGTGTGAACAATAGGAAAAACACTCCTGATTTACACTTCTACAGAAAACCAAGGGACAAAGCTCTTAAGAAACGGTACTATGAAGTGATGACAACCCCAATTTGAGCGAGGGCGCTGTATTCCTCAATTTCCTGTTTGCAGTCTGGAATAGCCTATTTTGTGAATGTTTATATTCCTGTGATTTGTACAAAGTAATAATGACCTGCTAGCTATGTGTGAGTTGACTTGAAATACTAATATTGGTCCTAGCCAACACATGACCTTAGTACGGTAGCACTAAAATAAAATTACCGATGGCTAATACGGGAACCATTAGTACAGTACAAATCTAGAGTGTATTCTCTATGTAAACTAAAATCTCTCTCACCACTGAAGCTACAAACCAAATCGCTCTGCTCTCTTTTGTTTCTTTGCCTGAAAAAGTACAAATAAAATTGTCAGAAAACAAAAGTAATTACTGTAAATAAAACTGATCCTTACTGAGATCAGAATAAAATTTTTTTCCCAACTCAGTACTCTTTATTTCTGGTTAATAATATCATTACTGGTTCAATGTATGATCAATACCTGTCACTGTTTGATTAGTGGGGTCAGTGTTTTTGTGAAGGGCTATATAACTGGGTATAGTCTATCATTTTATGGGGGTTCCCCACTATAATCAAGTGTCATGATATTAAAATCTACGCAGACTACACCATTCTGTTCCAGGGGTTCTGAAACCTTAGCAAAAATACTGAGGCCAGTCTGTTAAACAAACACTAAAGCAAACAGCTAACAGTTTTGAAAACAATTTTCTTTTCAAAGTGTTCAAAACAATTTTTTTATAGAGCAATCAGATATGCGCAGTTCATAATTTCAAACTCAACTCCATCAAACTGGTTGATATTGTTGCCATAGTTACAAAAGCTGACATCATGTTATCTTTACCTATGTACATGATTGATATTGTTACCATAGTTACATAGACTGACATCACATCGCACTCACCTCTGTTTCATTTGAGCTACTAAGACTGGTTGATATCGTGGTTGCACCCCCAAATCTCTCAAGTCTTCTCTTTTTCTTATCTGCTTCTTCAAGCTGATAACATAAGAGTACAAATGTT
Source organism: Glandiceps talaboti (assembly GCF_964340395.1). NCBI lineage: Eukaryota > Metazoa > Hemichordata > Enteropneusta > Spengelidae > Glandiceps > Glandiceps talaboti. The sequence continues at coordinate 17,000,407 of NC_135552.1, forward strand.
AGAAGAGAATAATATGGTGGACTTTGAAACAAACTGATCTCATGATTCAAATAAAATTGAATATTTTCATAATACAAAAATGCAAAAATATGCAAGCAATCTTTCAACTATTCAAAAGTAAGATGTACAGCATCAAAAGACATACAAAACCCATGACAACGCGTAACAAGATGTACAACACTAACAACAAGAATACGCCACAATTTAAGTCACTGAGTGACTACATCATGTACCATGTCTGGATAGCACACTGTATTAACGTGTCAACCACATAGCATTTTTTGGTTGTTTGGTGTGCTAAATGAAGGCTGAGGCTGTGGTAATTTCAATTTTTTGGTAACTGAATGTTTATGTCATGATGATGTAATCATATCTAAATCTAAAGGTGAGCTTTACCTGTTGCTAGACTACAGGGAGGCTAGCAACCATGTTAACAAACAAGTACACATGAACATACACAAACACAATATCAACAAGTAAATGAAAATACCATTTTAACATATTTCAAACTAATCTATACACAGGCATGTATATGGCAAGCAGAGATCAATATACATGTAGTATAGATATATAGATATACATGTATTCATGTGCTTATGGCATTTTCACTTACTCATCATCATGTATGTTGTGTTCATTTGTGTATGTTTATTTTACTTGTTTGTTTAATAAACGGTTCATGGGCTACCTGTTGCTACACACAAGTCCACATGTATTAGCACTCGGAATAATAAACAAACCATAACCTGTATTAACCACATAATATCATTAAGTTATGGGCTGTGTCCCTTTCAGGACATTACACATACCTTAACAGCTGTAGATGACACTGAACTACCAAATCTTTCTGCCCTTTTCTTTATTTTATCGACATCAATGGACTGTACAAAATGAGGACAAACAACGTAACATGATTAAGTTGGTCATGTCAAAATATGAAATGACAGAGGTGAATATATAAAACTGCTTGACAGTACAACGGTCAAAACAGACCTGTATCACCTTCAACCAAGATCTTTTCTTCACTGACAATATTGGACCATGTTAACTCTAGACAATAATGGGCCATATTAACTCTAAGACAATATTAGGCCATATTAACTCAAAGAGTATTTGGGCAAAGCACAAGTGGTGACCATCTTAATTTCTGAATTTTAGGTTAAAATAAACGATTTTTCAATATCATTATTATTATTACATAAAGAGTGTAAAACTAATAAGTAAACAGAAACAGGAATATCAGATTCTGTTGAATTTTGAACTGTAATATAGCTCTCATATTCTTTTTAATTCTTGAGATTTATTGTTATTTTTGTGTCTAATACTCACACAAGTTATAAGATGTAAACAAAGCCATATTTAACTGTACATATCTGTATTGAATAAGGGTCATGCAATACTTACTGTTATAACTGTTGACCCTGATTTTGTTGTAGTTGAGGTTGCTTTTGTTTGTTGAACTGGTAAGCCAAACCTGTAACATCAGAGAAAACATGGTGTGAGATCAAGCCCCATGATACAATCCTAGCTTCTCACATGACATCGTCGCAAACCATGACCGCTTTACGATACCGTTCTTAACGAGCCGGTCCCTACTAAGTGTAGTGGAAATAACAGCTCTGGTTTGCGAGAATGCTCACATGAATGCATTCTTATTAGTGGGAGCCATACAGATAAGATAAGATTGTTCATTTGGTCTGGACCAAATTTTTATGTAGCTCCACAAATTGCAAGATAAGTGAATTTCAACCCGAAATTAACCTTAATCTGAAATGGACCTTTAACTCTCAAAAAGTCACGTTTTAAGTACATCTAAATGACTGCTTCACACAATGCACTAAAGTCAGAGTTTTGAGGTTAAATTATACATGACAGAAAGTCAGACAGTAACACACCTACAGACAGACAGACAGACACACACACATGTACACACACACACACACACACACAGACAGACATACAGACACACACACATGTACACACACATTGACACACACACATACACACACACATACACACACACAGTGACACACACACACACACACACACACACACACACACACACACACACACACACACACACTGACACTATATCTCAGTCTTATAGACATTTCTTACCTGGCAGCTCTGGCAGCTTTCTTTGAATCGGTAGACATTGCTGATGTCCCAAATCTCTGTGCTCTCTGTGCTATTTTCTGTTTGACAAAACATGCACAAATATGTCACAAAATGATTGAAATCAAGCATATACTACATCAACAGTGTCACAGCTCAGTTGTGTGCAGCAGTACTATCTTTGCAATGAATGCCTTCTTGAGCCAAGACTTCAAAAACTGAAGCACTGGGTAAATTCCCTGTAGTGGTATTTGTAGTGATACTTTGAAAATTGATAGAATCAACAGCTATCGTATGACCACAACAAGAACTTCTATATCAAGATCTAGTTTTGGTTTGATTAATGCGTTCATTGTAATTTCATTGTAAACATACATAAATCAATCATAAAATTTTCACCACCATCTCCATCAGCATCACCAGGATGTAATACAATAGTGAGCAGAAGTAAAGACTAAAATACGTAAGTAAGTTTTATTGCTACAACTTACATCTACTTCTGAAGTTCCCTGAGACAATACAGCAGGAGCAGTTTTAGTTACAGGTGAGGTTGCCTTCACACTTGACAAACTGACTACTTTATGTGTTTCTTTACTTGGACTTGTTGAAAGTTTGCTTTCTTCTGTCTTTACTTCCTCTGTTTCAATCACCTCCTCCCCCTCCTCCTCATCCTCCTCCTCTTCTTCTTCTTCCTGTGAGAAAAAGTGACAATACTTTTGTGTCACATTATGGACAGGGTTTATACACTTACTTACACTGATGGTTACAGGATGATAATATCCCATAATGGTTGGGGGGGGGGGGGGGCTGCAATATTTGTATTACATGCTAAATATATGTTATGTACACTGAGTATATTTTACATATTACAATATTACATTTTCTCATAACTTTTTTTGTTTGGTTTCAATGCCAAGATATCTGTCTTACATAAATCACAATTCAGATTAAGTACTTATTATATCACTGCCAGTGAGCAATATAAGCTTCACCTGCCCAGCAACTATTCCAGATGTTCCTGTCTTGAATAATTGTGAGATTTCATGTGTATAATTAGATTTGGGTGACGGCACATTACGCGATGGCAGACAATACATTTAATGGCAGTGACATTATAGGTACCTGATGGCAGACACTGACACCCCATACATTTGATGTTGATGGCATTCATTCATACATTCCATCATAGCAATTACATGTATTCATAGACTTTGTTTGGGAGGATACAAAGATATAGAATTACACACAGTTTACAACAAATGAAGACAGGAATGTTGTCAAGATGACATTTACCTCTTCCTGTCCTAAGACATCGTCTTCTTCTTCTTCCTCCGTACCTTCATATGAACACAAAAACGTAGGAATAAATGATTGAAAGTTTACATCTAGTGTACAGTATCAACTGAAACAATTGTCATCCTAAATATCAACATAGGTAAATATTGGACAATAAATTACATTTTTACTGACAAAAAGAAAATCATAGTCTTAGAATATTGGTAGTGTTCTCCCACAATAGTTAGCATTGTACAAAGGTGACAGAACAGTGAATTCCATCATTGCAGGTTTTTGAATTTATAGAAATTATGTTAGTTAAATCTGCCACTAAGTAATACATGTAGGAAACACAACAGAGCTAGTAGAAGTACATGCAATAGCAAGAAAGACACAATGAGGAATACCTTGATAAAAATCTTGATAACTGAAACATTTTCACCAACTTGAACTATAAACACTGACTCACTATATCTCAAATTCTCAACTACGTACACCTTGTAATTTGATATTTGATTTTGCTTTTTCTCAATTCGAAGGTATGTATTAATTTGGTGAGGGTATAATGATGGCTGTCATGTTTTTGGACATTTTATCAATCAGAGGCTGGGGAGGAGGGGGGGGGGGGTCAATCTAAATTTGTCATCAATAAGAGCTTACACCCAATATGAATGGTATTGATATTGTCTGTGCCCTTATAAACAAATTGTCACTCTTACATTTGTACATTTATTTAGACTCAGAGATATACAAATTTTATATTGCTAATTTGTTTACTTCTTATGGCACATTTACATGTACATCTCCATGGCTTTTTCATCCAACGTTTTCTCTGAGCAAAGTAACAAGGGTAGAAAACCCTCTCATATTTCCTGAACACCATCTTGAAAATTATAATCCAAAATCATTTCATTTCTTGCAAAAATGATAATCACAAGAGTCATTAGACCAAGACATCTCTCTGTCATCTGGACTCCTAGTGTTAACAGCCTCCCAGCCATCTTGTGAAAGCATTATATATGAATAATACCGCATCATAGAAGTTGCAATCAATTGTTGTGTTTTGCTTTCATATCATGGTTGACAATGACAATCTATGAAATATGTATATGCATAGGGAGATGACATACACACACACACACACACAACATACATACATATGTATGTACGCACACACACACACACACACACACACACACACATACATATATACAGACATGCATGAATATATACATGCATACATGTACAATGTACACACACACACACACACACACACAGTGAGTGACACATACATATAGTTAAATTGTGCATCCTTACAGTACCAACACAGGCTTTTAATGTAGATTTACTCATCACACCAAAAGAGCTATATTATAGATTGTAAGATAGGTCATGTTGTTCAGCCCTATAGTCCAGTTGCCAGAGGTGGTTTTGGGGGGTTAACCTTGCAATGCGAGTTATATGATATTTTTTAGCAGATTCCACCTCAGAAAGGTGTCCTGTTAGCATATCTGACGGGTGCCACTCGCGCACCCCTGGGCATTTTGTTATATCGTGAGAAAACCGAAATACCATGTATTGCTATGGGTAAACACATGTTTTGGTAGGCGTAATACTTACTGCCTATAAAACCATGTCAAAGTTACTTAAAAGTCATATTTACTTGTTACACACTGTATATTATGAAAAGTCATATTTACTTGTTACACACTGTATATTATGAATAATCAGTCAATTACAAATATTTTGTCAAAGGTTTTGGATATTAAAGGTATATTATCTGCAACGGGGACTATTTTTTTACTATTTTTGTTCTTTTTTTCAATATGATTTTACTTTTACACATGGCATAGCATGTAGAATGACCTCGTGTTCAAAGCCAAACAACCTTCCATAAATATATAAAATGATTATTAAAGATTATTAACAACGTTGCTTTTAAAATTGTAAACATTCAAATGCCGCGCAAGAATACATCGACCTTTAAACGACCTATGACGTCAGTGCGATATCAAAGTAGACTGCGCATGCTCTATTTCTCAAATGTTGTGGTTGGAGTTTGTTGATGAGTCGAGTGACGCAGTCAAGAACACGATGCCACGGCCAAAGCTAACGTCATCAGGAAAGAAACGAGCCCAGATTCGGGAAAACGAAGGTAAAATCAACATTCGTGGGGAAATACATCGTTGGAAAGAAATATGTCAAGATTGTAACCTTAAAACCAATCGTGAAGTTGCAAAATTCCTGATAGACTGGTAAGTTGTTTTGACCACATAATGGCACGTGTTTGTAGTGTAGGATATACTATCGTTACGTTACTCATGATCGAGTTTCCTTTCTCTGTTTTATCCTATTTTTCGTTCGAGTACCAAGAATATTCAACAGCGCCAGAACCAGTGAAACGTGTCAATTAGGGATTACAAAATTTTGAAACGTGTAGGGGGGGGGGGGACGACATCCACAGATACTCGACTCGCGTACTCATAAGCTACTGTGATAACATAACACTGATATAGGATACTGTACGTTGTTGTGTTGTGTATTTGCGCCGTCTCCTTTTCAAGTATCACACAATGATGACTGTAATCGGTATCATCTTTGAATCTAGTATTGCTGTTAGATCCCTACGGATATTAAACACACTGTTTAAGGCAACCGAAGGTCGCTAGTTGGGACGGGTGGGGGGGATTAGTTTGTCCAAAATTACAGTCGAGCAAAAGTTTTACAAAATTCCTTTGAACTAACATTTACATGTTGTGGGCTAGCTGGGCAATGTATGCAGGCATGGTAAACTATTCAATAACCCATTACCTCTAGGATATGCATACATGGTTGGAATGTTAGTATATGTACTTACTGAGGATTTAGATACGACTCAGTGTTTGCACATTGTATTCGTTTTTCATTTCTATGCATATCTGCTGTTTGCTAATACTAATAATGTGACCCCAATACACTGTCTATGTTGCATTTTAAATCACATTGCAATCTTTGTGTTCAGTGTTCAGAATGATCATACCTCTTTGTACTACTGTAAGTTATATTTATTTCTCACAAAAAGGCAACTAAGCTTGGAACATTTCCCATGAATGATGCCAAAAGAAAGATTCTTATACTTAGTAGTTGAATGTTTGTTTCAGTTACTCAGTTCATAGGGTGATATGTCTCCAGGATTTATGCTCAGTACTGATGGGAATATCACTGCTGTATTGGCTTTATGATAATTATGTGTTAGATGAGTGCATAGACATTGTCATTCACATATTACAGTGGTTATTTTTACAAGCCCCTTCTCAAGCTAAATTTGCATGAAAAAAATAAGCCATTGTTGTTTGTTTGTACTAGCTGACAACTGCCTTCTCTGATAGACTGCTATTTATAATATCAGGACTTGTGGAGACGACTTAGTCATAGACACTGCACGAAAGTAGGGTCTGTGCTTCAGCTAGACCTCATGGCTTTCCCCCTCGATCATATTTCACCTTTCATGGATGAAATATATATATATATATATATAATATACGCTCTGCCACTGCGGTATAGAGCACTGTCTTAGCAGATTGATACTCACCGAGTTATATATAATATACATGTATATATATATATATATATATATATATATATATATATATATATATATATATATATATATATATATATATATATATACTGTTGAATATCACGCTGATGTGTCATTCACGTTTTTAGAGTGTTTTAAAATCTGTATCTGTCTGGTTATAAAAATAGCGACGCATCTCGGCTTTTGTGATTTTTTTTATGAGATTGGTATACTTTTGGACATTTCTTTGGTCATGAGGGGGACTGTATTTATGTTTAGATTAGGAAATGTTGGATTTTTTTACTAGCAAGGTATACTTTAGCGAGCAAATCAGCCCAACAAACATTTTTGCAAAATTTTTTCTTCTTCAAACTGACACATTTTTTTTCACATCTGAGACTGGCAAACTGTGACTTTCAAGTTGATGTCAATTCCTCCATCCACTAATTCACAATTTCATTATTTTTCTAATACGTAAAAAAGAAGTTTAGATAATTGTGAATATGGGGGCGGGTAGAATGACTTATTTTTTACACAGACTAAATTACAGAGTACAATAATACAAGTGTAAAGATGCTAACATACAGCATTTATATATATATATATATATACCGGTCATACCACAATTGTACTGGACAATTGTTGCCCCTCACCAATAAACATGAATCATCAGAGGGAAAATGTATGTAAACCAATATACTTCTTTAAGGGTAAGAGTTAATTTATTATGCTGTGTCTTTGTCTGTTTCAAAATAGGTATTATACCAACCCAAGAAGAGTTGCTGGATGTGTTCATCCAACAACTTCAACTCCACAGGCATGGACTGGTAGTAAAAAGCGAAAAATTGAAACCCCTGTTGTATCAGAAATTTCAATGGAATCTGAATTAAGGTAAAAATGCATATGAAAAAATAATATCTGTATGGTTTTACTGCCCATTGGGTGTTTGTTTATGACAAGAAAAAACTAATTTCTGTTTTATCCAACCCTTTCCACTGTATTCACAGTAATAGTGACCAATACGATGGTAGTACTACACTGACTGCTGTGTCAGGAGTGGAGGAAATCCAAACTGGTGATGGTGATGATGATGATGGTGATGATGATGATGATGGTGATGATGATGATGATGATGATGATGATGATGGTAGTAATAATGGTAGTAATAATTGTGGTGTTGGCAATCAAGATGATGGTGATCATGATAAAAAAAACAAGTATGTAATGTTACAGATTTATGTTCTCGTACACAATTAATTATTGTGAGAAGTGCAACAGCTTTCAAGCTATAAATACATGTGGTTGTGATGATGAACTTTGATAAATTATACTACACGTGTATATATGAAATGTGGCATGTTACTGTATGTTACATTGATTCTTTTACACACTTTTATTTTCAGTCATGAAAACATTTTGTCCACCTTTTTCATATATTGATTTCAACTATGATGAATTCTTCTACATGGTAACAAATATTGCACCATTGGTGTAATATTTCATTCCTTTGTATTGACACCATTTTCTCTTTTAAATTAGAGAACGAGAGAAGGGAAAAGGTATGAGAAAGACCCTGTCTGAATCATTTGTAGATCCATTTCAGTAAGTAACAATTATTTTTGCACTAGTACTGAAAATAAACTAAGAACAGTTCATCTTATCATTTATAGCACATCTGAACTTGTTAGGTTAGTAGTGTTATAGGCATTTCAAAGTGTGTGTGTGTGTGCGCGCGCGCACCGGTTGCCTTTTTTTCGGCCGATATATTACATTGAGTTTCTAGTTATCATTCAAATCAAAATAATCTGACCACCTTGTTTCTGGATGTGTTACTCTGCAGTTATTATTGATTACCTTTTTACACACTTGGTCATAGCAACCATGCCCATACCCTTAACAACAGTAATATAATGATGCATATCTCACAGATGAATAGGAATGGGTGGGTAAGTGATAGTTTATATTGCAAAGCTGAAAAGTGTGAAGAGCAGGCAAGTTGTAAAGATTCCATGAATGTGTGCAAATATGCAAAGCAACAAAGACCATGTCCATAGCCACAGCAAATACACTTGGGCAACAGTACCTTTGAGTTTTACTCATGGGAAGCCTGATTTTGACCTTTGTAGTAATTTGTACATTGTTTGCTAATCACTTGATAAGATACTGTGTGCATGAAGTCTACCCTTACTTCCTGTTATTCAGTGAGAAGAGTTTCTTTTGTTAGTCCCACTGGACGAATTCCAAGACGGGGACTTGTGGATTGGGTTACGTCCGTCCATCTCTTCTTGGAGATGTCTGGATCAATTTTTTTTCAAACTTTGTACAGGGGCAACATACTATGGCATACATATGCACGTTAATTTGTTTCATGATATGATCCAATATGGCCATCAAGCAGTTTGAGAATTTTCCCTGTCCAAAGCCATAACTCAGACATGCTTGAACAGATCTCATTCAAAGTTTGTATTAGGATAGTGTTCTATGACATACATGTGCATATCCATTTTCGTCGTGATACGATCCAAAATGGCTGCCCCCCCCCCCCCCCCCCCCCCCCCCCCCTGTATCCAACCGATCCTTTATTGTGGAATGGTTTATTCCATCATGTCATCTTTAAGAGTAGGCATGTCTCATGTCCAACGAGGAGACAAAACATGAGTAGGCATGCTCCATGTCCAATGAGCAGACACAACATATCTAAGTCTGTTTGATTTAGGTTCACAAGTGTTGTTGTGTGATCAAAGTAGTGATATCAAGGAAATGACAACATAAACTGCCAGTTCCTTAAAACCCAATCATAGTGAGAAGTATGTCATTCCCAATGACTTGTTGTACAATAGAACATGTATCATGACTGTAGGTTTACATTTGCTGTTTTATCTTTTTCAAGACTTAATGATGTTACTATAGATATTACACTTGAAGAATTCACGGATGAAGAAGATGATGATGATTCAGACTATGAACCTAGTTTCGATATAACCATTAGGTGGGTAAACAAGATGTCATGAGTCAATCCATGTTGTTGTTTTATCGCAAATGTGTAAAACAATGTACATCCTTCCTCTGTCCCAGTCTTATTAATAACATTGAAATGATCTCAATTAGGGTACTTATAATTCATTATAGTTAATTGCTTTATAAATATAACTGCAATTTTCGAAAGTAACACTGATATTTTGTTCCCATTCTCAGTAACAGTACATTAGCATGATACAGCAGACCAGGTGGTTATCTTGTACGTTTACCAAAATGAAACGATAAAAGGTATACGTACATGTAAAGTAAACATATTCTGTACAAAAACAATTCAATTTAGTACATTTCAGGTATAAGACATACTTTAAATTTTGAATTGATGATTTCAAGACAATATATTATAAACTATAATAAGTCTAAGGTAAACAAAAGTTAAAGTATATTTATTTTCTACTCATTATACTGCATTTTAGTAAGGATTGGACATTTTTTTCAGGCCTGAAGTTTTTGATTTTGAAAACATGCCAATTGAAACAGATGGTGGTTTGGATGAAGACAATGAAGACATAGAGGATGAAGACATAGAGAGTGAAGATGAGGAAGACATGGATATACCCGAGGATGTTTGTGAAGGAGTAAACAGAATTCGGTCAGATGAACATGTAAATAGGTTACTGGATGATGGTGTCTACCTTGTTTTCATGAAGCAGATAGTTGCCTTGGCCAAAACGAACGTCGCCAACATTTGTAGTACTAAAGACTGCAAGGCTGTAGTGCAGCTTATAACAGAATCTGTAGGATCAGCTGTGTATTTGAAATGGGTAGGTTGATGTCATTGAGTCGCAATATGCATCAGAGTTTTTTTTTTAATGTAAATTAGCTATTGTCACAATGTATCTTTTTCATCCTCATGGTGAATTATAATCCAGATTGGCTGGGAATTACTTTATAACCTTATGTCACCATAATAAAAGAATATACTACTACTATGCTAGGTAGTGTGCATTTGTAGATTCATACATGTCATATTTTATCAAACAATATTTGCATACATTATGTGATTGACTGCTGAAATTGAGAGACTAAAGTACTTTATGTAGTAGCTACTGTATACTCTTTTTGTACCAGAGACCTAGTTTCTTTATTTCTTGTTGATAATATAAAAAACATTGGTTTTAATGAAGTACAATATATAATGTTAGAAGTACTATTTTGCTTTGTAGGTATGTCTTTCAGGCCATATCTGCCACATGTGGTGCTCCCAACCAGTATTGAATAGAAGACTCCATAGTGGTGACCTCTTGACATCAGCTGCCATATTAATGTCAGGGAATAACTATGGCAAGATTGCTCTGTTTGCAAACATGTTAAATTTGAAAGTTGTGTCAGCATCTACCTTCCATAGAATTCAGAAACACTACTTGATCCCCTGTATAGATGAGTATTGGCTACAACACCAAGAAGACATCCTAAGTAAATACAAAGATAAGAGCATTGTAGTACTTGGTAAGTTGTTTGTACCTAAAGTAGTGTTATTTTTAGCACAACTGAACTGAGGTTCAGTAGTTCTATAGGGATCGCCGGGTGTCTGTGTGTGTGTATGTGTAAACAACTTTTAAAAATCTGTACAGTTGTGCTACAATGCCATTGGCGGTATTTTTATATACTTTTATCAGTGGTGCTTCAATACAATATGTGACTGATGTGTTACATGTATGTGCTTCTTACTTTGCAGGTGATGGGAGAATGGACTCACCAGGTTTTTGTGCACAGTATTGCTCATACACTTGTATGGAAAATGAGTCGAAAGACATCCTTTCCATCGTAACAATGGACAAAAGGGAAACTGACAGAAAGTCTACCAATCTTGAGAAGGCCTGTTTTGAAAAGAGTATAACCGAGTTACGAGGAAAGGGTGCCAGTATAGGAGAAGTTGTCACGGATGCTCACATGCAGATTGGGTCATTAATGAGTAAGTTTATCATTCAAATATTCTAAAGAGCATCAAGGCTGAAGTTTTTCCCTGCCATATCATCATGTATATTATTATCAACTGTAGAGAAAGTTATGACATTTACCCACCTTGTTATGAAGTGGAGTCAAAATGGATTTTATACCTTTGTTAAAAACCTTTTTCTTGAGGAAGTGATACAGCAAACTATTCTGTCATATGGGAAGATAAGACTCGCATATGTTGTTACAACAGCCATAATTGCTACATCATATAACTAATTCCTTGCAAACTTTTTAAAAATCATTTTTTATTGCTGAAGGTTTTGCATGGTCTCTCTTTTATATGTTGTAAAACAGTAAAATTATTGTAGTGAGGATAAATGTTCAATGGTCTTTATCATACCACTACTCTTTTATTAGTTGATACACAAAAAGAAAACACTGCTGATGTTATAAATCAGATTATTAAAAATGCGTACTGAAATAATGTTGGCTGAATGCCTATTTGGCTCTTGAGTATGCAACAAATAGAGTTATGAAAAAATAATCCAATATTTTTATACAGAGAAGAACTACCAAGATATTGTGCATTCCCTTGATATATGGCATGCAGCCAAGAATTTGGGCAAGAAAATAATTAAGGTAAATATACATACATTGAAATTGATGCAAACTTTTGAAGCATTTTATTGTGTTAGAGATAATACATTTCCTTCTTAGGCAATAAATAATTTCAAGAGCACAAATAAAGTTGTAAATTGTGCTATCGTGCAATACCAGACCAGTATGTTTGTGAAAATTGTTGTTTGGGGCAAACCGATCAATACAATACAATACAAATCTAGAGTGTGGTAAATCAAGATATGTTCCTTCTTGAAGTCAGTGATGTTTTTTCTCCTTTATTTTCATGAGCATGAGATATGCAAATAAAAGCAGGACACCATCCTGGCACTTACTTAGCATAAAAACTCTATTATTCTTATTCAGTTGACTAGTATGTGCTACTTGAATGGCAAGTTGTGGATGTAGTTTACATTGATTTCAATTACTTCTTAGTCTCTATAAACAAAACTGTATATTTGTGAGTTTTGTTCTTTACTATAAGTGGCAAACAAAATGTTTGTGCTATTCCTCTGAAAAGGTCATACTTTTGTATTTTACAGGCTGGTCAAAACAAAGAATGCAAACCATTATTGAAATGGAGTAGGCACATTGTTAACCACTTCTGGTATTGTTGTAAAAAGGCTACAACTTATGAAGAATTTTTGGTAATTATAATGTATTTTCAATTGACTGAATAATGCATTGATTTCTTTAAACAATATTAGCAAATGTTTGAATTTAATGTAACTGCTGTCTAAGTGTAACCACACTGTAGTTACTGTATTGTCTATAGTAGTAGAAGGATTTACACACAAGTTTGGAGTAGGTGTGATACACAATATCATTATGTACATTGCATTTCACTTATCAGTATAGGTCAGCAAGTAAGGAACCAATAAGAATCATGGTTTAGAAGGAGGGTGTTTACTGTCATTTCAATCTGTCTGTAAGGCATACTTGAAACCTTGGTACAGCCTCACAGTCTTTCCTTGCATGCCTGACAGTGTGCTGTTAATCTGCTACCCTCCTTTGTTGATCTGCAGTAAGAGAGAGCCCCACCCCTGTATGAAAATGATAGGCCCATCCTCTTATTTATGTTTCCACATATGTTTTGCATTCTTTCAGGGAATCTGGCTTGGAGTCCTACACCATGTTGTCAATGAACATCAGTGGCTTTTCGCACATGGTGGCGGAGAGAATTCTTGTGATCATGGGCCTCTAAGTAATGATGGGAGAGAAACCGAGTGGCTACAAAAAGGAAGTGTCGCGCACGATGCCCTTCGGAAAATTGTGTATGATAAACGTTTCTTCTCCAAAGTGAAGAATTATTTGAATTTCAGGTAAAAAATTACAAGATGAACTGAAAATGAGGAGAAATGTTGTTAATGTGCTTGCTGAGACTTTGAAATGTCTTTCTTTCTGTACTGTTGTACCTCTGAGTAATCAATATCTATAGCAAGTACAGGCCTGGCTATATATCTCTTCTTGTATAAGTTCATAAAATATGTAAATTATCAATTGAATCGATACCATCATGTGATATATTTGCTTGGTCAACATCTTAAACAAGTTTCATTAAAATTTGGTGTGCACAGTCTTTCTTGGAATAGGCCCTAATTACCAGAGTTCATTACGTATGCAAATGAGCAATTAATTGAAACCACTGAATTTCGTTACAAATACAAATAGTTGATTTTCATGATCTTACTAAGAGTTTGATGTATGACAATGGTGAGTTATGGTTTATAAGAACTTATTCTTATTGATTACTAATTAACATGTTGATTATTGTTGTCTCGAAATGTAAATTTGTAGGAGCACTGCTGAGTTGGAAACTTTCCAACAACATATTCTAATGTATGCAGCCAAGAGATATGCATTTTCACCACCGGTTTATAGGGTTAGAAATAGACTGGCAGCCATTGACCACAATATCCACAACAGCAGGGAAGCCAAAATGAATAAGAGTGAAGAAATAATGTGAGTAAAACAAAGTAATTCATTTCATAACAAATTATAGTTCTTTTTATTACACTTTTTTTATTTTATACAAATTGTATAAATAGATTTCTCCAAAAAAATATATGTATATGTGCACACACACACACACACACAGTTGTCAGCTGGCATGATCAGGGCTTCCATAACATTCATAAATTTATAAGGAAATAACTTAACAAGTATGAAAATAAATTAGAATATAAAAAATACATGATAAAACATTTGTGATAAAGGTATAGGTGTAGATGATTACTCAGTGTGTGTGTGTATTCATGAGTTATGGGTGATAAACTGTACAGTTTTATAAATGCCTATAGAACTATCCAAATATCTACATAGCAAGTCTAACATATGCTTTTTATTTATATTGTTACCCACAGCAATCAGAGACGCTACAACAAAAACAGTCATAGATGGTCTGTTTGTCCTGTGAAGACTACAAAGACATACCCTCATATACGGCAACTAAAACAATCCATCTTACAAAAACGACTGGTGGACAGACAAGGGATGCAGAGGAAAAAGGAATTGGAGCCACAAGACCCACGACGGTTGTCAGCACACCTTGCACCAACATCCCCACAACCTACAGCTGCTCTTGTACAAGAACAAGTTTCAAGAAGATCATAGATTACAACTCTGAAATGAGTGCTGTTGATTTTGCTTATATACAGAAGGGTTTAGTAATGTTTATAGTGAAATATAAACAACAAAGTAACATGCAAGAAAACCAATGAAAACCTTCAGTGCATATATCATGACCCTCTATTGAGCTTGTTTGTATCTACTGGAGTTATTCCCTTCATAAATTTTACATTGTGAAATAGACTCAAACATGTTCAATCCACAAGTAAAAAGTAAAGTGTTTTCAGCATATACTAATTATTGTTTATAGCATCCACATTTAAGTGTTAAAATACACTGTCATTTGCTAGTTGACCTTATTGGAAAGGCCATGTGATAGGCTTGGTAATACACCAATTGAAATAGTATACTTTTACATTTGGCATGAATGCATTCAACAAGTGTAGCACATAGAGAAAGTGCTTTACTACAGTGGTACTTGTACACCATAACCTCATTTCTGTTTATCAATATGCATACCCCATTCCTGATATTTATTTATGACAAGTAACAACAGTTTTAACAGCTATGGCAGCAATGAACACCTAACAGAACCCATCCCCACATCCGAACTTGTATTTTATAAACACAGTTTTGTGTAAATGGTATCTCATAAAGGTCATACACACATCAACATTGGTATTTTGCTAGTACCAATATTTAACATGTAGTAGGATGAACGGAGTGGTTTGGGGTTGAGGGGTATATAGCTAAGAAAATTGTTAGTTAAAAGTTTTTAGGCTTGTGTTAGAAATTTTTTTCAGACCATGGACAATTGTAACCTGATTACAAATGGGAAAATAATACAAACAAATTGGATTCATAACAATTGGTTCATCATCGTGGAAAGCCAACTATTTCGAAAAAATAGTGCAATTACTGAATGAAATCATCATGTTGGAAAAGTAGAGACTTGTATTACACCATGGTTTGATAAGAAAAGTTTTATGGTCTTTTTTGGTATATATACAATGCCAGAGGAATAAATGGTATTAATCCGATTTAGTTGTTTACTTCCCTGTTTGTAACAGGTTCTGTTTGTACATGGTCCAATAACTAAAGTTGTCTTCATATATTTTGTTTTATGTTTTATAATGTGACATTTATTTGATGGTGTCTGTGTATGTATGTATGTATGTATGTATGTACATGTAGGTATGTATGTATGTGATTTTGTTTGTTTGTTCTTCGTTTTGTCGAATATAGTATACTGTTTTAACATGAAATTTGGTCCACACCTCCAGGGTGATGGCTTGAAGTTATTTTGACATACAGCTATGGTTACACTAACTGAGCATATGGATACATTTCTTTTCATCAGTATGGCTTCAGATTGGTTCTCTATGACGATACAATATCTATGGGTAAGGCAAAAAAAACTATGCAAGCCTTCCTGGCATGAACCCTGTATACTGACCAAAAGGGTCCGGGTACCTGTCCCTGATTGTCCAAACACAGCAACTGGGGATGACTCTCCTCACCCCAGCTCCTAGGCGACCATGTTTCCACATGACAAACTGTCTGTAGGCAGCATGACGATTTGCTTTTGCGAGGTCGTCATCGTCTGGATATACCAGCATATCCCGTCGGTATATTCTTGCTAGGGCTAGTACAGCCTCGTTCAAAATAAGTACTGTGAACTCCTGGTGAAGGACAGAAATATATATTTTTTTTATTTTTTTATGTATAGTGTTTGAATATAGACTTCAGGCCAACTGATAGTTTTCAAGCTGCACTGAAATGTTTGTTGTTTAAGAAAAAATAAAAATAACTTTTTTTCACCATGGTTCACAGTAATTTGAAAACACAGTGTGTGTGGACTATCATAAACTATCTACATCATTTTAAACATTCTCATATTGTGTTATCTAGAGTGCCTTTCTGATTTCCTTTCGTGGAAAAACAAAAGCAATATGGGTTTTTGTTCACATTTACTCAATAACTTTTTATATAAAAAAAACCCTATGACGGATCTAAAAATGTTGTTTAAAATAGTAAGTTATGTGTTATGCATACATCATCAACTTGACTAACACATAATGGGAATTACAGTATTACATAGGTAAGGCATATTCTGAGACCAATGATTCATTATCATGTTAAAATATTTTTTGCAATAATCTCACTTACTGCCTGTTGTGAAATACACAGCTCTGGTTGCCTGTTACAACACAACCTTTCTGGTTGTGTAGGCATCTCCCTACACCGAGTACACAGACACCAATTAGGTGACTGTGTACCCGGAGTAGGGTGATGACCTCCAGGTTGTGTTGCAACAGGTACAACCAAGTCGAATATAAGGCCTGGGTGGTTTTCCACCATAAGCAGCAACAGGTTATCCTTATCTTCTGCTGTCATGTTATTTATTATAGTCTGAAAGAGTTAAAGTCAGTAATATTTTTTAATAATAATGAATTATTTACATGATCATATTTATTGATAACATTTGGTAATGGTCAATAAAAGAAGATAACTTATCACAACTTACACGCAGTCTCGCTTTCCTTTCTTCTAATAGTCGTAGGGCTTCCTCAGCTGCATCTTGTCTCCCTCTTCCACTACCCCTACTGCTTGCTCTTCCCCTACTGCTTGCTCTTCCCCTAGTGCTTGCTCTTCCACTGGTGCTTGCTCTTCCCCTACTGCTTGCTCTTCCACTAGTGCTTGCTCTTCCACTAGTGCTTGCTCGTCCACTAGTGCTTGCTCGTCCACTAGTGCTTGCTCTTCCACTAGTGCTTGCTCTTCCACTAGTGCTTGCTCGTCCACTAGTGCTTGCTCTTCCACTAGTGCTTGCTCTTCCACTAGTGCTTGCTCTATCACTTCCTCCTGTCCTTGCACCACCTTTTCCTCTCCCCCTGCTACTGCCTCCTACTCTTCCTTTAGATCTACCCTTGCCACTTCCTCCTTTACCTCTCATTCTCCCCCTACCTCTCCCTCTCGTATGTTCTATGTCCGACTGTTGGTCTGTCGATGATGCTGGTGAAAACTGAAACATTACAATATTATCATAGTATGAAAATCATGTAGTCAATAAATTAGGTAGTTTTCCTCACATAGCAAAAGAATAAGGTTCCTATTAGACACCCCCCCACACACACACACATACATACATACATACATACATACATACATACATACATACATACATACATGCATACAAATATACAAATATACAAATGTCATGAAAAAAATAGCATTGTGGTCAAAAAAGCGCCACGTATAATGAATTCAGAGTAAAAAGGGTATTTGTGTAGGTTGTGTATATATATAATCTTGTAAATAATTAGATTGTTATTATGAACACTAGAGAATAGTTCGCCCTGAAATGTGTGTGCCTTCAAAAGGTTTCATATTATTTCCGTGCATGTGTGTATGAAACTACACATGTATAGGTGAGACAGTTTTTATCTAAAATAAATCAGTGTGACGATGGAATCACTTTCACGGTAAAAGTATAGCATAGACAACAATAAAGGCCACCAACTAAATTTAAAATCAAGAAGCGTGTTGCAAATTATTTTTCCGGTATTTTTTTTTGGGGGGGGGGGGTTGCTAAGTGGGATAAATTGTTGCTCGAACCAGATAAATGTTGTGCGTCAAAATAATTATACATTTACATTATTCAATCTGAAGTTGGTTTCGTAATTTATTTATAACCCATCTCTTATGTTTCTTTTGCGAATGCTATAAAATTTGACATGCTTACGTAATGAATAT
Organism: Glandiceps talaboti; assembly: GCF_964340395.1. Lineage (NCBI taxonomy): Eukaryota > Metazoa > Hemichordata > Enteropneusta > Spengelidae > Glandiceps > Glandiceps talaboti. Next base: position 17,019,230 of record NC_135552.1, read on the forward strand.
ATTCAACAAAAACTTCGCATTATGTAATAATGTTTACTCTTATCATATTCAAACTCGACCACCGTAAAGTTTGGCTCAGCATCAGCCTATACTGTCGACAGTCGTTCGTGCCGTTTTTGCTACGTTTCATCTAAATCAAAGTCGTCGCATCGCTCTGTAGCACTGAGTACTAATGCGTATGTGATAGGAACTGCGATTGCCGGAGGCACGACCTGTCAGTACGTGGTTATAGTATTGCTCCGGATCGGAGCGAGGCGACTTTAGTTTTAGATAAAACGTAGCACATCAGCCTGGCAATAATTTTTTTTCTTCAAAAATGTTCTTTGAATCATGCTTCGTACCTCCACGATCTATCCAGGAATAAACATGTCAGCTTTTCACACTCATACATAATACATTTACAGTAAACTTTTGAAAAACATACATGTATATTCCAAACAAAACAATTGCAGAGAAAGTTGAGTAAAATCGCCGTCAGCCTATTTAGAAACTAAAAACACGTCCCCGATAAATGCTGCGGGAAATGTAATATAAATCTGTGTATACTGTCACTTCTTCTAAGTTGACTAGGGTATTGGCTGGCTAAATCATCGGTGAACGTCCACAGCTACACATGTTTTCCATGTATGTTACAAGTTATCGTCAATAACATAATAATAAAAGCATGCACGAAATACATAAACAAAATAAACATTGTGAACGGAGCAGGGTCCGGTCATAGCTGCAATAATTGTAGCGTTTTGCTGCGGTTTTGATGGTTTTTTCATGTTTTTTTTTCGTCTGTTTTGGTGACTTTTTAAATTTTAGTGTTTAACCCCCACCTGTTTAAATATTAAAACTTAAAAAGTCACCAAAACAGACGGGAAAAAAATCAAAACCGCAGCAAGACGCTACAATTATTGCAGCTTGGTCCGGTCACAGTGTTTCATATATAATAGAAAATAGCTACAAACAGAAACTAGCATTACGCTCAACTTGCCATTCATACTGTCTACTTACATTGTAGTTCGGGTCATTGTAGTCATTATCGCTATATGAAAAGGCTGGATCGTCACTGCTGAAGTCTGAAAACTCCATTGTTCAGGCCAGCTGCATTCATTCAGTGGTCGCTCGAGGACAGTGTTAGGTTAGCGTGCGTATGTTGACATTACGTAATCACGCAAGGGCCGATCTCACCCCTTCTCACGTTCTGTCGCGTAGTTATGACGTCGGTATCACATGATTTGTCTCGAGCGATGTCAACAAGAATGGCGGGCGGTTTGAAAAGAAGTAAGTCGGTCGAATGTTTTACAGCTCTCGTATGTCACTTTGGAGTAACATTGACGACTAGTAGACAAGTGAATCTTCTAATTAGAGGGATTGGTCCATTTACAGGTTAGTTTTAACATATTTTAAAATGAAAGACACTTTCCAAAAAAATAGTCCCCGTTGCAGATAATATACCTTTAAAATATCATAATTAGGCCAAAGGTCAACAGCATCTCGCCATTTTCAGTTGTTATGACTTATAGGTAGTGGATGTGTTTGCTGTGTATCGTTTGGGTACATCCATGTATCATATAAATTTTATTTATCAAATCAGGTTAACCCCCAAAACCACCTCTGGCAACTGGACTACTATCAGACTTCTTGTTGATAGCATGGCTAGACTGTGACGTCGCATCCTAAAGACTACACAAGTGCAAAATTCAAACTTGGCAAATAACGTGACATTCATAACCAGTCACCTGCAGTGAATATCACACAACTTACTCTAAATAGACTGTAAAAATATGTCATGCTATTCAGCCCTATCAAGGTAAGTGACAGTTGACAGAGTGGCATGAATATCACACCTTACAAACTATACTTTAAAAGTGGTGAAATTTAAAACACAACTAATACAAATACTTGCACAGAATTACCAAGGAAGGATAAAAGAATACACCAGGATTTAACAGTGCAAGACTAGAGCAAAGGTAAAGGTAAAGACTATTTGCCAAATAAAATTGTAAGTACCTTCCCCTGGTTGATGCACAATGATATCACCTGCAGAGAGCCAATACAAATCATTCAATTAGCAGCCATGGCAACTTGAATACTGTAAACCTAGATATTTTCACTACTACAAAATTTTGCAATTTTACAGTCTTCAGCAAGTTCTCAAAGACTAATTGTCTCTAATTACCAGACTGGTTACATTGTGTTCATTTGCAAGAAGGCACTTTAGTCACTACTTATTTTTGCATTTTCGTTTTTCCAACGAAATTAGTGAAAATAAGTCTTTAGCGAAAATGTCCCGGTTTACAGTATTATTGGCATCAAGCACAGATTGCAAAAGTCATAGTTACAATATAAGGCAGAGAAAACAAATGTTTATTTCCGGTAACATGACTTCTGAAAATAGGATAGGCAGGTCATTATATTTTATTTTTATTTACTTTGATTTAAAAAAAAAAATTAGTTTGACCGCCCAAGAAAAGATACACGTTGGTCACAATACTTCCAAGTTCCATGAGTCGAGAGTTTGAAGTGTGTGTCAAAGTAGTAAAGGAAGACAATTATAAGTTTTAAGTAGATTAACATGTTATGCAGACTGTACTTTTATAGTCTAAAAAAGACCTGGTTTCTCTCTGGAATAAGACTTTTAAAAAAGTGACCACAGATGAGACAAAGGCATGAAGGTGTACAAGGAAATAGAAGTAAACTGTTACCATTTTATCCTTTTGCATGAAAAATAATTTAACACTGGGATCGGTCAGGTTATCGGAAACACACTTTTTTTTTATCATTTGCACAATTTCATAATTGATTTAAAATGTGCTTTGTTGATTTTCCATCAATATGGGTGAAATTTTAGCTTTGCAATGAGCATGTCAATATGTAGTCTTGCTGCTGGACCCCTCTGGCTATTCTGCTCACTGTGAAGTCAACTGAAGGTTGCTAGTGAGGGCGATAGATCAGAAGAAAGCCTGAGGTCTAGCAGCTAGACTAGTCAACATGTTGTGCATATGATTTCCATCAAAAGAGGAGATAAAATTGCACCTTTACAATTGCCTTGCTTGTTTTTAATAATTTGATTTTAACACTTAAAAGCTGTTCTAACACTTACTCATGCTAAGCTGTTATTTTTTTCTGTAAATGTTTTTACACCATTCAGATTCACAATATCATCCTTGCAACTACAAACATATTAGAAGATATGCTAGGTATTAAACTCACCATTTTCTCCAAGATGTTCTTGAAGTCTCTGTACAAGTTCTGCTTTGTTTCCCTTACTATCTAATCCTTTCTCCTGAAGAAGTTTCCTGAGTTCTGCAACCTGAATAAAACAGAGTTTACAGTTATTATTAGATTCTGATTTCAAATCTGAGTTTTTATAAACCAACAGCTCCAAGCCTGAGATTATTTGGCCATATTATTACTAGTGATCTGATCTCATGCAAGACAATTCAGCGAAAATTTGGACAAATTTAGTGAAAATGGAAAGTGATTCTTATCTAAGTGACAATAAAGTATTTTGAAATATGTGGAAGATCCTGAGATGGGAAAGAAAGTGAAGAAAGTCCCACTAAACTGACTACGTCCACTCCTACAAATTACAATGAAGCATGTGTTGGCACCTTGGTGCATGGTGGTAAACTCCATTGATTGTATCATGTATTGTTGTCATTTGTGAATCAATGATGGCAGGGGTTTGTACTCATCGACACGTAGACAACCGCCACGGCCATCTTGAACATGCTTCTGCCAGTGATAATCGATTGGACAGGGCAAACAATAAAATTTTCCATTCAATGGTATTACGTACAATTTGTATACGGGGTACGTATGCTTTCATTTTTCAACAGTCTTGCGGGATCTGATCATGACACGCTGACCAGATCGATGACTGAACTAGGTACAAATGCCGATCGCTATTGCATTTACATTCGTACATTACAGTATTGTAACAGTTTACGTGAATAGCCATGACAGCATGGACAGCTGAAGTATGAATGGCTTAAAAATCAAAGTTGCTTTAAAGTTGGATCAGCGCTTGGAAACGTACCTTGAGTTTCTTCATATCCACGAGTTCCGCCATTTTGATACGATTGAAAACGACACCCGGATGTTAAACTTTGACCTCGACCTCCTGGGCGACCTCAGAATTTATCGTCTGTGTACAATGTGGTACCTCTGTGAATCACGTTTAGTGTAGTTTTCGACAGACTTTGCGTGTGGGCACTGGTGAAATATCGTATGGTAAAGAGATGTGAAACAATGAGTAAATAGCCAAGAACGTGACCCCCCAAATCGTGTCAGTGCAGTTCTTATGAAATCTACGACCACACGCGCCCTCTACGACAGATTTGAAGATTTTCCCGTTTTTTCATTGTTTTGTCTAGCATAATGGACATTTGCACTATCTTGTCTCGAGTATATTTCCCTTGAACTTTCAGCTCATGGCATGTCGAGTCAGAGCTGTCATGCCAATATGTCGAATAAGACAAGCAGCTCTTAGTCTTATGAGGTTTATATTATCACTAGTGCACTACACTATGTAGTATGTGTACACAGGTTTGTAACTGAGGCTGTGCTTCTTAAAATTGACATATACTTCCAGCACTAACTTATTCTATAGCGAAAATGTCATATTACTCATGTCTTTGTCTTGCTCATTACTCCTCCTTCCTATTTAATAGATAGATACCCAAATTTACACACACACACACACACACACACTGAACTAAGGCCAAAAATATATATATATATCTGGTTCTGGTCAGCGCGCGTGCCCTGAATATCCTGACGTCGATCCTTTTTTTCCAATAATTTTTGCTTTCCCGTTCCTTATTTATTCCTGATATCAGGAGAACAAGCAACTGAAATCTACCCTAGATGCCAAGACGGCTTAAATACAAAGCCTAAACTGCTTCGAAGAAAAAGGAAGTTTTTCAAGAGATAAATATGATAGAACAGAGTATGTAAAGTGTCAAAAAAATGTGTATTTACTTATTTGCCAAAAAAAAAAAAAAAAAAAAATTAGGGGAAACAAAAAATTTGCGTCGTTGTACCACTTATAAAAGTATACCCTGACCAGAACCAGATATTTTTTTTTTGGCCTAATACACAAAAGTACCCACGAAAGTACAGCACACTATAATATTACAAGAGCCTTTATTAGTAGAATGGATCTCCTTCATGAGATGTCACATTTCAGAAAACCTACAGAAACAACTATTCTTGATTTGTGGATAATTCAAGAGTTGTACTGCTGGGAGAGTACAAACTCTTACTGTTTGTTCAAGTCATTTGGCGGCACACCAACATGTGCTTTGTTAAGTCACCATTTCGTTTAAACCTTACATCACATTCTTTACATTGGAATGGCTTTTCATTCGAGTGCACTATTCGATGTTGTCTGAGGTAGCGTTCCTTCTTAAACCCTTTGCCACACTGTTTACATTCAAATTTTGCTGTCAGTCTCAGATCATCACAAAGACTTTTATTTTTGCCAATACATTTGTTTACTTGTGACTTTTCTACGTGTCTTTTAAACAGATATTCATACTTAAATTCTCTACCACACTCTTCACATACAAAGGGTATTTTAAAGTGGACCTTCATGTGTCTCTTCAGAAGCCCATGTGTGCGAAACACTTTCTCACAGTTTTTACAAGGAAAAGCACTTTCCTCAGGGTGAATCTTCAGGTGTGTTTTTAAATGGCTCTTCAAATAAAACGATTTAGCACAATGTTGACAAGGAAACATCTGTCCATTTGTGTGGAATTTCATATGTGCCTTCAAACTCGTACCTTTGTTGAAAACTTTTCCACACTCTTCACATAAAAAAGTGCCTTCGTGTGTATGCATCTCCATATGGCACTTTAATGCTTTGGCAGTTTTAAATGCCTTAATACACTCCTTACATCTAAATGGTCTTTCATTTGAGTGAACTATCAGGTGATCTTTAAGAGCGCGTTTCCTCTGGAAGCTTTTACCACAACAATTACATGCAAACTCTTCCGCTGCTGTAGTGGGTTCACTATTGTTCAGTTGAGTCTCCTGTTTTGCAATGCTGCTTACAATATCTTCATTCACATCACAGCTGTTGTTACGATCGATATCACACTCTACACGACTTAATGTGTTTCCACCTTTGTGAGTTCTCATATGGTACTTTAGACTATGCCTCAACTTGTATGCTCTTCCGCACTGTTTACACACAAAAGCCTTTACATCTGAGTGGATGCTTCGGTGATCTTTTAGGCCATTGCGTTGGGTAAAACCTTTCCCACAAACTTCACATACAAATGGTTTTTTATCCAAGTGAATCCTTAGGTGGCAAGTAAGATTACTTCTTTCATTGAAACCTTTACCACACTCTTCACATTTGAATGCTCGTTCATTTTTGTGCCCCAATACATGTCTATTAAGACTACATTTCTGCTGAAAACCTTTCCCACATTCTTCACACACGTATGGCCTTTCATTAGTATGGCATCTTTTATGTATTTTTAGATATTTTTTTAAAACGAAGCCTTTACCACATTCATCACACAAAAATATTATTTCGTTTTTATGAATCCTCTCATGTTGCCTCAAGGCCCAAATCCCGCAAAATCTCTTACCACACTCTTCACACACATATGGTTTTTCATTAGAGTGCGTTCTTTCATGTGCCTCCAAATAAGAAAGCCCAAAATAACCTTTGCCACACTCTTTACAAACAAATGGTCTTTCCATCCTATGAATTCTCCTCACATGAGCTTTCAATCTTGCTAATCTGGGATAGCTTTTACCACAATCATTACAGGTGAAAGGTTTTTCATTTGCATGGGTCAATCTGTTGTGTTGCACAAATGTGATTTCTATGTTGAAATTTTCATCACATTTATTGCAAAAGAATCGTCTTTTTTCTCTGTGTCTTTGAGCTTTACTTTTTTTTGGTTTTGTGATACTAGAATTGTGATTTTTTACTTTCTTTGTATGGCTTCTCTTGTGAGTTTCTAGATTTTCATCTGTATGAAAACTGTCACCACATTCTCCACAAATGTAGAGCTGTTGTGCATGGCTTCTCTTGTGAGTTTCTAGATTTCCATCTGTATGAAAACTGTCACCACATTCTCCACAAATGTAGAGCTGTCGTGCATGGCTTCTCTTGTGAGTTGCTAGATTTTCATCTGTATGAAAACTGTCACCACATTCTTCACAAATGTAGCGCTGTTGTGTATGGCTTCTCTTGTGAGTTGCTAGATTTTCATCTGTATGAAAACTGTCACCACATTCTCCACAAATGTAGAGCTGTCGTGTATGGCTTCTCTTGTGAGTTGCTAGATTTTCATCTGTATGAAAACTGTCACCACATTCTCCACAAATGTAGAGCTGTCGTGCATGGCTTCTCTTGTGAGTTGCTAGATTTTCATCTGTATGAAAACTGTCACCACATTCTTCACAAATGTAGAGCTGTTGTGTATGGCTTCTCTTGTGAGTTGCTAGATTTTCATCTGTATGAAAACTGTCACCACATTCTTCACAAATGTAGAGCTGTCGTGTATGGCTTCTCTTGTGAGTTGCTAGATTTTCATCTGTATGAAAACTGTCACCACATTCTTCACAAATGTAGAGCTGTCGTGCATGGCTTCTCTTGTGAGTTTCTAGATTTTCTTCTGTATGAAATCTGTCACCACATTCTTCACAAATGTAGAGCTGTCGTGGATGGCTTCTCTTGTGAGTTTCTAGATTTTCTTCTGTAAGAAAACTGTCACCACATTCTCCACAAATGTAGAGCTGCCGTGCATGGCTTCTCTTGTGAGTTGCTAGATTTTCTTCTGTATGAAAACTGTCACCACATTCTTCACAAATGTAGAGCTGTCGTGGATGGCTTCTCTTGTGGGTTTCTAGGTTTTCACCTGTATGAAAACTGACACCGCATTCTCCACAAATGTAGAGCTGTCGTGCATGGCTTCTCTTGTGAGCTTCTAGGTTTTCACCTGTATGAAAACTGTCACCACATTCTCCACAAATGTAGCGCTGTTGTTCACTTCTTATGTGGCTGACCATGTGCATATTCAAATCATCACCTCCACTGAAACATTCACCACATATATCACAAGTAACTGACTGTTCATGTCTCTGGTTTATCATTAGTTCTTTAACAGTTTCCCTTCCATGAGTAGTTTTGTGAACTTCATCGATGTCATTTAATTTTTGATCTGAATGTGTTTTCATGTGTCTTGTGACTTCAGACATGTCACGAAAGACCCTATCATATTGTGCTAGTCTTTTATGAGTTGCTGTGTGCCATATCTGATGACGAGATTCCCCAAAAGCTTTACCACCATCTTTACCCACAAATGGTGTATTGTTCATATGCACTTTCATGTGTTTCACGAAACTGTTTCGACTATGCAGTACTTTACCACATTTTTTACAAGTTGAGTGGGTTTTCACGTGTTCATTCAGATTTTCTCTTCCAATTATAGAGACTCCACAAACATAACACTTGAATTGTAAAACACTGTCAACTTTACGAAGAGGAGTTAAAGCATTTTTGCTGCTTGAACTTGATTCCATATGAGGGAGATCTTCTGTATTGCTGATATAATGAACACGCCTGTGTACAGTTTCCTTCACACTTTCACAATTCTCATTCCGATTCAAATTCACATTTGAACCTTGTGTTACTTTGTTTGTTGTCTGTACATTCATTAGAATTGGTCCTTCAGGAACATTAGGCACAGAGAACTGACTGTTTTGCGTGTTCCTCCTGATATCCTCACCCATATTTAACTGTTCAACTACATTGCTATGGTCTCTTTCTGCAAAGATACTCATGTCCTCTCTTTCATTGTCTTCACTGACAACTTTCCAATAATTCTGTCCATTGTCATCATTATACTGCTCCTCTGGCCACACACATTCTGTTTTAAGTGCAATTTTCTCTTTCAAAATGTCGCACTTATTATCAGTTGTCTGCAGTTCTACTTTACTGACAGTTTGGGTAAAGTCGTAAAGTTGATGTTGTTTGTACACAAAATTGCTTGCCATCGTTTCAGTTACTTCCTGGTGACACTGGTTTAGATATTCAGTGACCTCTCCTTTGATGTCAGCCGTCTTTATGTTTTCCATATGTGTGGAAGTTTTCTGGTGACATTGAGATATATGCTTGCTGTTTTCAGGAGATTCCGGTTTGCTTTCTACTTCCTCCATGTCTTGTAAACAGTTAATGTACACCTTTGGTATCTGTTCGATAAATATGAAAGAAAATCTTATAATGGATAGATACATATATCTAAAAAAGAATACTAACTCTTCTAAACTTCTCTGTCAAACAATTCAGCAGTTAAAAGACACAACTAATACTGAGTAACAGAACCAGATCACTGCAATTTCATCAGAAAAATAGGCAAGTATTATAAGCTGTTAATTACATGAACAACGATTCTCAAAAGTCTTATTTCTAATACTTTTAAAAAAATTTTTTAGATAGTACTAGTAAAGGAGAACCTAGCCTACATGAAGACTTGAAAACGGCTATCGCTATACTAATCCACCACAGGCACTCAAATCAATCGCTATACTAATCAACCACAGGCACTCGAATCAATATGTATGATTTTTTTTTTAAATATGTATGTTTACATACATTTTTTTTAAATCATACACATTGATTCGAGTGCCTGTGCTAATCCTCTATCCTAACTGACATTCTGAATATTTGCAATCTGTTTCTTAGTCTGGATGCCAACGTGGTTTCTATTCTAACTAAACAACCTCTGGTCAAAGTCCCTCAATCAGCACAAAAAGTTGTTCACCCAATCAGTGAACCCAAACTATTATAGTGACACAGTCTCTATGAGAGACTGTGTTATTGGTTAGAATTTTGTGAGTGATTAACAAAGACATGATGTTAATGACTGTGTGGGTGGCTGTGGATGAATTTTGCATCTCATGCATCTCAGGACTTCTGGAGTAACGACTTTGACTATATATACTGTGATTGGAGGTGTAAATGGTAATGATACTGTATAGGAACTAGACTATCTGTTAGTAGTTTACGATGAGAATCACACATTGCTAGTATTTAAGCCCACCCTGCCATACATAATGTATGCAAAATATAAGTATCAATAGACACAGTGGAAAGATAAACAACAAGGCGGAGCCGCATTGTTTATCTTTCCACCAGGTGTTGAGGTGTCTATTGTACTTATGCCAGACAAGTTCACAGGATAGCAGGATTAGTCCAACTCACCCTTGCTAGACTAGATTAAGATAAAGTACACACTGTCTCACCCCTTGCCAGGCTAGGTGATGATAATACTGAGATAAAAGTGTACACATTCGGATGGGGACACACACAGCATGCAGTGTTCATGGCGAAACAAATAAGCCATGCAACATTCACAAGTCCTGATATGGCTGAACAACGAGACGTGTCCTATGTTATAGTGTAGCTCATATGAAGATATGTGTAAAATTCGTTTTGTAAATGTAAATATAAGTTAAATTTGAATAGAATGGATATACATGGGTCAGCAGGTCATATTTACATCACCCACTAATATTAATAAGTAATATCATAGCATCACTGAAATCACAGCCACTTGTGAACTAATGTTCCATTCCAGGATGGTGCTATTCTAGGCTAAGACTTGGAGGATCATAATACAAAATAATGATGTTATTAAAGGTATTTACAATATTTGAAAATTACCGTTACTGTGACTGTAGCAACTAATGTTCCATTCCAGGATGGTGTTATGTAGTCTAGGATGATCATAATACAAAATAATAACTTTACTAAAGGTATTTACGATATTCGAAAATTACCGTTACGTGACTATAGAAGACTCAAGTTAGGAAACCGAAGGTGGTTACAAGGCATGCATTGGAGATACACGACAATTTCAACGATCTGTTTTAATTCCGAAATCAACAAATTCAACCAAAATATAATTATGATCATCCTAGCCTAGAATAACACCATCCTTGAATGGAACATTAATAGTTCACATGTGACTGCGAGTGAAATGCAGTGAATGAACTGGGATTTGTGGTTTGAGTAGTCTGGATGTTAACTATGGTTTCTGACAGTCTGGATGCCAACTGTGGTTTCAGACTGGTCAAAGTCCCTCAATCAGCACAGATAGCTGTTCATCCAATCAGTGAACACCCAGCTGTTATAGTGACATAACCAGTGTATTGTAGCACCCTGAGCTAACAAATATACCATATTTGGACATTACATAACTGCCCCAATAAACACTAACTTTATGAGGGACTGTGTTATTATGTTAGAATGTTGTGATTGATTAACAAAGACATGATGACTGTGTGGGTGGCTGTGGATGAATCTTAAATTACATCTCAGGACTCCTACAGTAATGACTTTGATTAGTGAGTCGAGTGGAGGTATAAATTGTAACGATATCATCATACTGTATACAGTATAGGTACTAGACTAAATGGGATTTGAACCCGGGACCTATCCAGACTACTTACAATCCTGAGTTCTCCCTAATACAACCTCACTGTGGCCATGTGGTGGTAATAATGGGAAACTTCTACACCAAAAAATTCCTGTCTCTGAGTGGGATTTGAACCAAGGACCGATCTAGAATCTCGAGACTGAGCTCTAACAACTGTACGCCACGGGGAGGCGGTGTTAAAAATGTTTGTCATTGAAACATTTGAACATATTTTTAGAGAAAGGAAATTGAGGGAGGGTCACTTGATAGCACAATGGACTAGGGGGCGGGTCACATTTTATGCCATAGACTAGACCCGGCTTGACCCCCCCCCCCCCCTTCTAATTATTGAAGCCTTATGAAGGCCTCCTTAGGCCATACATATGGGCTTAGCCTTACCTCTTCTTGCACTGTTTTGCAGTCTCCGCAAGTGACACTCGTGCCAAAATCCCGGTCCCTCGTCACTCCCACGTCTTTTCCTAGTTTTAACACCACCTTTAGGCAATGGCCTTTGATACAGATGAAATATTAAATTAGTACAAATGGGAAAGAGAAAACTTCAAGAGGTTTCCAAAGTATAAAGACGAACGTGAACTGTCCCACTTTAACAATGGCGTACGAGTGACTGTTTGTCTCGGTTACCCAGACTCTCACCGCTGGGGGCTCTTGATCTACGAGACATAGGCAAAGCCCCCAGCGGCGAGAGTCTGGGTAACCGAGACTATGCGAGTGTTGGGTCATCGCACATGCGCATTAATTTACCACAGTCGCAAGTGATAAACATTTGATCGATTGATCGATTATTTATTTTATTGATTTATTATTTGGTTGAATGATTGACCGATTGAATGATCATTTTTTTGTGGTGTAATATAACTTAGTTTGTGTGTAATATTGATCAACTGCCTCAATGGGTTTTGTTTCCCTGGCTACTTTTCTCTCTTTCATCTGTATGTAATTCTCTCTTTATTGACTAAATAAAGACACCTTGTCCATTCTTCTCCTCTCATCTAAATTAAAACACACCTAATCTTATAACTGGCAAGCGATCACTTACATTAACAATGTACTTTATTATTTCTCATCTTCTGGGAGATTAGCACACTCATTTATGCATTAACCATAGGGAGCTCAGGCTCATTTACCCGGTAGTTTTGTTTACAAATACAAACGAGTAAACAAACAAATTAATCAACAAGTAAACAAACAAACTGGTAAATGAGTAGATAAATAAATGAATAAAGAACAACAAACAAACAAATACTGACACCCCTCCCCATAACATAGTAACCATTGGAGATACCCCTATATCCACTGGCGACTATTGGGGGGGGGGGGGAATATTTGTTTGTTTGTTGGTTGGTTTCTTATTGTTTATTCATTTATTTATCTACTCATTTATCAGTTTATTTGTTTTTGTCTGTTTGTTTACTTGTTTGTTTACTTGTATTTGTAAACAAAACTAACTGAGCCTGAGCTCCCTTTGCATTAACTACTAGTGTAGTGTGTGCATGATTGACTGTCCACTGTGATAATCTCCCCAGAAGATTAGACATAAAGCAAATTTTTGTGATATTCTAAACTGGTCCATGCTAATTATGAGATTAGGGGTGGTTTAATTTATATAAGAGAAGAATGGACAAGCTGTTTTTATTTAGTCAACAAAAAGAGAATGATATACAACTGAAAGAGAGCAAAGTTGCCTGGGAACGAAAAAAGTTTTATATCACAAAAAGATGTCAATTGATCAATATCACACACAAAATCAGTTATATTACACCAAAAAAATTGATCAATCGATCAATCATTCAACCAAATAATAAATTAATTGATCAATCAATCAATCGATCAATCAATCAATTACATGCTTGCTGGCCCTGTAGTATAAGTAGCATCATGAGCTGACAAGTATACCATATTTGAACAATATATAACTGCCCCAATAAACACAAACTTTATAAGGGATGGTGTTATTTTGGTTAGAATTTGTGATTGATTAACAAAGACATGATGTTAATGACTGTGTGGGTGGCTGTGGATGAATTTTAAATTGCATCTCGTGCACCTCAGGATTTCTAAAGTAACAACTTGACTATACTGTGAGTGGAGGTAATGATATTGTATAGGAAATAGACTAGGGAAAAATAACCTGAAAATCAGAATCTGAGGCTGAATCTGCAGCTCAATATGAGACTAATCTGACATGTAATTTGTCCTTCAATGAGAATCTGATTCTGAATCTGACAGTGAGACCACAGGGAGCCCAGGAACCATCATACAAATAAATAAATCAATAAATAATAAACAAACAATACATAAATATGCATGAGTAAATATTGCAAACAAACAAAAACAAATAGATAAATAAATAAACAAATAAATGAACAAACAAACAGATATGCATGGGGGTAATAATATACTATATGTTTCTATATATACTCATCCATACAAAGAGCGCTCTCGTGTGGCTTGGGAAAACCTATGGTATTGTGTCAGATGTATGTAACAAGCACTCACAATGAACAAATGACCATCAACATAACAGCCAAAAAGAAATACAAGTGTACACTACATCAGATTTTAATCAGTTTGGGTTCAGATCCCCTTGTAGACAAACATTCTTTACAAATGTAAGTAACTAAATCATCTGAGAGTATTTTGTTCTAAATTACTCTTTAATGGGTGGTTTACTAAATTCTGTACACAATTCAGTGACATGGCTTTTCATTGCCATGGCTTCTCATGTGCCTATGTCCCCGAGTGGGTCTTGAGGTGTTTCCTAAGCGTTGTTCTGTGTTTGAAATTTTTTCCACACTCTCTACATTGTTGTCCAATTGAATGTGTTTCCATGTGTCCCCTCAGACTGGCTCTATGATTAAACCCTTTCCCACATTCTTTACATACATATGCTCGTTTATTTTCATGGCTTCTCATGTGAAACCGCAATGTGCTACTTTGGTTAAAACCTTTACCACATTCTTTACATACATACTCCCTTTCATTTGTATGGATTTTAATGTGTCTTTTCAGGCTACATTCCTCACGGAAACTTTTACCACATTCTGTACAAACATGTGGCCTTTCATCTGAGTGGTATTTTTTATGCACACCCATATGGGCTTTTGTCTTGAAGCATTTTCCACACAGTTCACACATAAACGGCCTATCATTTTCATGAATCTTCACATGTGCCTTAAGACCATCTTTTGGATAAAATTTACCACATATTTCACATTTTCTACTTTTGTGAACATTGACATGTCTATTCAGATTGTGCTTATAAAGAAACACTTTGCCACACACTTTACAGATATGTTGCCAGTCAGTTTGATGGGTTATCATATGCTTTTTCAGTCCACCAATACGAAAATAACCTTTCCCACATTCTTTGCAAACATATGGTAGGTCATCGGTATGGTGCATCATATGCAGTTTCAAGGTATATTCACTTCTCATTTTTTTCCCACATTTTTCACAAAAAAATGGCATTTTAGCATGGGCCTTCATATGAGTATTCAGATCATACCTCAGGTTAAAACGTTTACCACACTCTTTACAAACTAAAGGTCTCTCATTTGTTGGAACATGTGTCAATTGATGTTTCTGAAGAGTGATACTTCCCTTGAACCATTTATTGCACTTTGGACATATTAAAGGGCCATCATTGTTGCTCTTTAACTGTTTTTCCACATTGTAATTTGTATTGAAAGTTTGTCTACACTCTTCCTTCAGATTCTTCTTGGTTTGCAAGGAAGTCTCGAGATCACATTTATTATCTTCATTACAGATCTGGCCCTCTCTATTTCTCATCAAATTGCTTCGACTGCAACTTCCCTTACTACAGTCTTCACAATCTATGCCACAATGTGTTTTCAGGTGTTCATTGAGTCTTAACTTTCCAACTACAAACATACCACATACATAACATCGATACTCTAAAACACTGTCACTTATTGGGAGGATTTTTTGAGCTTGAGCATTGCTTATGAATGCTTCATTTGGGTTAGTTTCTTTGGGAGAAATAAATCCACAGTTGTCATTGGCACTCTCATTGTCATCAGAGTTTTCTCTCTTGAGAACAGGCACCAAATCTGTTGGGGGTATGCCAGTTGGAAACGGTTTTGCAAGACAAAAACTGTTACCATCAAGTAACTCTGCAGATACAACAGGTAGATTGGTCACACTTTCTTTGGTAGAGTACTCTTCTGAACTTGATTGTTCAACTATTTTGGTATCATCAGTTCCAGTTGAATAATTGAGTTTTGGTATTTGACAGTTATCACTGGTTACTTTCCAATAGTTCTGTGTGCTGTCATGGTGAGAATTGTCCGGCGACTTAGGACAGTGTAAACTTTCCCTTTTCACAATGTTATACTTAACATCTTTATTTGTATTCAGTTGTAGCTGATGGAGTTTTGAAGGAGGTATATTACATTGATATTGTTTATCTACTGACTCTGTGTTCATACTCATAGCAGTGTTTTGCTGACAAAGAGCTAATTTGTTGTTTTTAGGAAATTCTTGATTAACATCATTTCCCTTCTCACTTTTCATACTTCTTCTAATGTCTTGATGACACTCAGTGGGTTTGCTGCTTTCATTGAATTTGTGATTATCTTCAGCCATTTTAGTGTCTTCAATAGTAATTTCCTGATGACATTTATCTTGTTTGCAGTTTTCAGGAAATTCTTGATAACCTTGAACGTGACTATTTGTGATAACTTTTTGATGACATTTAACTTGGCTGGTGCTTTCTGGATATTTTGGATTGAGTTCTACAGTCTTCACATTTGTTTTCACAGCTGATGTGCTATCTGTTTGAGAAAGATATTAATTTATACAAAAAAGTATTAATGCATGACAAAAGATCACCTTAAATTTTTTATTTCAGAGGCCTCATTTGCACAGCCTTGCTACTTTCACTCAATTGTCTTAAATTGTCTTAAAGTTTTACTATTTGCTATGAGCTGCAAATCAATCCAGCCCTCAACAGCTCATAAGACTATTCACACAGTGCAAAACAACTCACTGTGAATGTAGCTTGCTGCTTTCGCAGTGAGTGGGCTTTTACCGATTGTGGAGGTTGAGAGGGCTAGATTGGACTTGTGGTGTATACCAAATGATGAGATCATGGATGTATTAATTTAGTGAGATCTCATGGAGACATCCATGGTCAAACTGATATATTAGGACAACTTGGTGAAAGTAGAAAGGCAGTGAGATAGTCTAATCACATCTCACCCAAACAATCCCCACCCCCACCTGTCCCCCACCCCCAATTTCACAATCACATTAGAGTTTCGCCTGAATGCTTTAAAGTTTGTGGTTCCTTGTTTACTCTTATGGGTGCAGATGGTGGGTTCTTTTCCTAGGTACAATACTTCCTAATTGAATAAATTCATTTCGAGAATTTGTATTTGACCTTGAAGATGTAGGCCATTGTGTTATAGTCAGAGATAAGACGATGACTTGAAAAGTTTACATCTATAAACTAAAGTGCAAATGGTCTCTCTGGTTACAAAACTTCCAATGTTATTGATAGAATTGCTATTTGACCTCTGACATGAAGAGCTAGGTGAAAGGTCAGTCTCTCGCTTGAAAGCTTACTTCTAAGTTCTATAACACACTTACAAATAACTGAATGGTGTCAGGGAGCAAAACTCATAATAACTGTACTGTGAAAAGTCCTATTATCATATCTAAAGATTAACACATTCACTATTATCAGGTTCCTAACAATACACATACACATGGGTTGACTAACGAGTGCATTATCACGATTTGAGGTTTCTGTTATCATTATATAAGCCTCAGACAACTCTATAGTGGTCTGAGTATAAGCTGGCCTCTAAGGCTCACTCATTACACATTTTTCTGTACAAATTGTGTTGACTTGCAAATTGTATTTCTTCCTTTATTTTTCTCTCTCTCTGTACACAAGTTCTTTATCTTTTTTTGTATTCTTAATGATGTGGACAAAGTGACAATAAAGTTACAATAATAATAATAATACTTCCATGAAGTTTTATGTTTTGCCACGGTGTTCGCATGACTTGTGGGGGGTTCAAGTGACAATATTTCCAGAGTTACCACTAGCCAGGCAAGTAGGCTATGGACCAGCGTTGTTTCCCTACCTTCGCAACAGTGGCTGACGCGACGAAGTTCTTGTATTCAGCCCCCCCCCCCCCAACACACACACTCACACACACACACACACACACACATACGTGTGTTTTATTACAAATGAGGCCTTCAGTACGGGTGTATGTTATGAGACCCCTAGTTTGTTGTGATGCTAAATCCATGAACATGATATCGTATATTCTTCCCCTAGCAGACTATACAAAAATCATCGCAGTTTAAAGAAACAACCATTAATGAGCTTTCTGTAGGCATGTGAACTTGTGAAGCCTTCCCAGGCTGACGTGGTTTATGGAGCCATTGGGTGTGAAGCATTTACTGGGCATAAGCTTAAAAGTAGGACCTTGGACCGAGTGTGTACTTTTAAGTGGGAAGTAGGGCCATTTACATACTCATGGAAGTAAAGTATAAAATAGGACCTTTATGCATTTTTAAAAGGTAAATTAAGTATCCCTGTATTTTCCGTTGTATCATTACACAACAGCAACTGCAAAATTGTCAGAAAACTGGCAACCTACTGTAATAATCTGGTATTTGACATAATTTCATATGCTTTCTTCCTTGAAATATATATAGACTTTTTAGAATGCAGAGTAGACAGAGGAAAAGATACCAAAAACTCTTGAAAACTTCAAAACCAGTTTAAAGTTTACTAGGTTGTTAGCATGTTATTAGTAGACTTCTTGAAACACGATTGTAGTCACTTTCTGGTGTGTAAAATCAGACTTTTACCTTTATTTGAAAATGATTTTATTGGCCGATAAAGACAAGGTAAAACAATATGGCAAATTTGAGCACCCCTTGTTGTAACTGGTCTGCACAAAGGGACAATGTGATTACAAATAGGTTTTTGTATAGTGCTCTTTGAATTCTGAAGTCATGGGCTGATATGACACCAGACACAGATATTACACCAGACACAGAAAAATACACTGATCATATATTTTTAATTGAAACATCAAAACCAACAGTTAGAACTTTGCTATGTTGTGGACCAACATTATTTTGTTTTGGAATAAAGACTTCTACTTAAAAGGGTTTCTTAGGTGATCTGGCAAGTAAAATGTGTGCATGAAGTGAAACAAATTTTGAACATGATGTTTACATAAAGTATACCCAATCCTTGTTCAGTTTATTTATTTTTCAAAAAATGTGAAAAACTGACTTCAAATGGACAATAAGAAATACAGTTCCAGCACACCAAAATTTTGCAGTCTGAGTCAAGGTTGAACATTTTGAATAAAATGGTGTGACAGGTGAAGAAAGAAGTAAGTACGTGGCCCAGAATGCCAGGTCCACTTACATTATCACTTCACATACTCTATGTTCAAGTACCAAGTATTTTTGATTGGACAATGGAGAAAATGAATTAAATGGTACATTTCCAAGGTAGTGCCATGCATTATTTTCAGAATGTGGTCGATCGATACACTAGCCCATGGTCACAGCTAAATTTATGTATGACCATGCAGTGAGTCCAGGTGACGGTGTAGTGACCATAGTTGGCAGAACTCACATGGAGTCTAAAGTAGGTTACATGATGCATTTGTATAAATAACTCTGGCCCACCCCCATCTGCCAAAAATTGTTGTGCCTTATCTCACTAACAAATTTACTTTATAAAAAACTGAATAACAAAAAATTCTGCTTACAAAGGTCACAGTCTTTCCTGTACATTACAGATTTGTCCAGTTAGTGACTAGCTACTACCTGCATTGACGCATTTTTCCAGGAAGAGGAACATGAATCAAAATTATTCCATTGTTGTTATATTTAGGAAAGTGAGTTTAAAGTATTGTGCTTTTGAGATAAGACTGAGATAGGTTAGCAAACAAGTTACTATGGAGCCTAGAATCCATTCAACTTCCTAATACTATGGTCACCACAAAGTCACCAAAGCTCAGGCCACAGATGAGAGATTCAATTTCTGCTGTAATTTTAAATAGAAGACACAAATAAGTCAAATCATGTACACAATACAAGCTACAAAGTAATACCCTGGTGTGTGTATTTTCAACAGAAAAGTAGGGCCATTTACACACCCTTGGTACCATGGTACAATGGAAGGCCCTGGAGTGTGATAATTTAAGTGACAAATAAGGCCATCTACACACTCTTAGTAATATGGCAACATGACAGACCTTTGACTGTCCATTTATACATTGAAAGTTGGCCATTTATACAATCATAGTAATAATATGGCACAATGAAAGGAGTTTGTAGTGTGTACTTTTACGAGGAAAGTTGAACATTTACACATTCATAGTATTTTGGTAGATGTATTTTTTAAGTTGAAAGTGGGGTCATTTAAACACTCATTGTAGTTTGGTAGAGAGGGAGACATTATTGTGTTCTGGGGTGGAAAAGTAGGAAGTCCCAGAATGTAAAGAGACTAGACATCAACTACAGGCTATGCAGCTTTGAACAGCAACCAATACACAATTGAAAGATGACTGATGACTCAATATATTGTTCTCACATTTGACAGCACTTCATACATGTGGTCTTGCTAGATATTAGACTTTAGGGGGATATTACACCAGACACAGAAACAATATACTGAACATGTACTTTTATTTGAAACATCAAAACCAAAAGTTAGAACTTTGCTATGTTGTGGACCAACATTATTTTGTTTTGGAATAAAGACTTCTACTTAAAAGGGTTTCTTAGATGATCTGGCAAGTAAAACTTGTGCATGAAGAGAAAAAGTGAAGTAAGAAAAGTTTCAACTTAAACTTTGAACATGATGTTTACATAAAGTATACCCAAGCCTTGTTCAGTTTATTTATATTTCAAAAAATGTGAAAAACTGACTTCAAATGAACAATAACAAATACAGTTCCACCATGATACTCAGTGAAGGTTGAAGTTTTTAAATAAAATGGTGTGATAGGTGAACAAACAATTGAGTAGGTGGCCCAGAATGCCAGGTCCACTTATATTATCACTTCACATACTCCAAAGCTTCAGGGTTAGTCAGAGATTTCAATTATTGTTCAGGTACTGAGTATTTTTGTTTGGGCAATGGAGAAAATGAATTAAATGGTACATCACCACAAAGTCACTAAAGCTCAGGCCACAGATGAGAGATTCAATTTCTGCTGTAATTTCAAATAGAAGACACAAGTCAAATTGTGTACACATTACAAGCTACAAAGTAATACTTTGGTGTGTGTATTTTCAACAGAAAAGCAGGACCATTTACACACCCTTGGTACCATGGTACAATGGAAGGCCCTGGAGTGTGATAATTTAAGTGACAAATAAGGCCATCTACACACTCTTAGTAATATGGCAACATGACAGACCTTTGACTGTCCATTTATACATTGAAAGTTGGCCATTTATACAATCATAGTAATAATATGGCACAATGAAAGGAGTTTGTAGTGTGTACTTATGAGGAAAGTTGAACATTTACACATTCATAGTATTTTGGTAAAATGTATTTTTTAAAGTTTAACATGGGGTCATTTAAACACTTATGGTAATTTGGTAGAGAGGGAGTGTTCTGAAGTGGAAAAGTAGGAAGTCCCAGAATGTAAACAGACAAGAGGTCAACTACAGGCTATGCAGCTTTGAACAGCAACCAAAAAAATGAATTAAATGGTACATTTCCAAGGAAAGCCATGCATTATTTTCAGAATTTGGTCGATCGATACACTAGCCCATGGTCACAGCTAAATTTATGTATGACCATGCATTGAGCCCAGGTGACGGTGTAGTGACCATAGTTGGCAGAACTCACATGGAGTCTAAAGTAGGTTACATGATGCATTTGTATATTAAATAACTCTGCCCCCCCCCCCCCCGCCCTCATCTGCCAAAAATTATTTTGCCTTATGTGACTAACAAATTTACTTTGTAAAAAACTTAATAACAAAAAATTCTGCTTACAAAGGTCAAACTCTTTCCTGTACAACAGATTTGTCCAGTTAGTGACTAGCTACTACCTGCATTGAAACATTTTTCCAGGAAGAGGAACATGAATCAAAATTATTCCATTGTTGTTATATTTAGGAAAGTGAGTTTAAAGTATTGTGCTTTTGAAATAAGACTATGATAGGTTAGCAAACAAGTTAGTATGGAGCCTAGTATCCATTCAAGTTCCTTATACTATGGTCACCACAAAGTCACTAAAGCTCAGGCCACATATGAGAGATTCAATTTCTGCTGTAATTTCAAATAGAAGACACAAGTCAAATTGTGTACACATTACAAGCTACAAAGTAATACTTTGGTGTGTGTATTTTCAACAGAAAAGCAGGACCATTTACACACCCTTGGTACCATGGTACAATGGAAGGCCCTGGAGTGTGATAATTTAAGTGACAAATAAGGCCATCTACACACTCTTAGTAATATTGCAACATGACAGACCTTTGACTGTCCATTTATTCATTGAAAGTTGGCCATTTATACAATCATAGTAATAATATGGCACAATGAAAGGAGTCTGTAGTGTGTACTTATGAGGAAAGTTGAACATTTACACATTCACAGTATTTTGGTAAAATGTATTTTTTAAAGTTTAACATGGGGTCATTTAAACACTTATGGTAATTTGGTAGAGAGGGAGACATTATTGTGTTCTGAAGTGGAAAAGTAGGAAGTCCCAGAATGTAAACAGACAATAGGTCAACTACAGGCTATGCAGCTTTGAACAGCAACCAAAAAATGAATTAAATGGTACATTTCCAAGGAAAGCCATGCATTATTTTCAGAATTTGGTCGATCGATACACTAGCCCATGGTCACAGCTAAATTTATGTATGACCATGCATTGAGCCCAGGTGACGGTGTAGTGACCATAGTTGGCAGAACTCACATGGAGTCTAAAGTAGGTTACATGATGCATTTGTATAAATAACTCTGCCCCCCCCCCCTCATCTGCCAAAAATTACTATGCCTTATGTGACTAACAAATTTACTTTGTAAAAAACTTAATAACAAAAAATTCTGCTTACAAAGGTCAAACTCTTTCCTGTACAACAGATTTGTCCAGTTAGTGACTAGCTACTACCTGCATTGAAACATTTTTCCAGGAAGAGGAACATGAATCAAAATTATTCCATTGTTGTTATATTTAGGAAAGTGAGTTTAAAGTATTGTGCTTTTGAATAAGACTGTGATAGGTTAGCAAACAAGTTAGTATGGAGCCTAGTATCCATTCAAGTTCCTTATACTATGGTCACCACAAAGTCACTAAAGCTCAGGCCACAGATGAGAGATTCAATTTCTGCTGTAATTTCAAATAGAAGACACAAGTCAAATTGTGTACACATTACAAGCTACAAAGTAATACTTTGGTGTGTGTATTTTCAACAGAAAAGCAGGACCATTTACACACCCTTGGTACCATGGTACAATGGAAGGCCCTGGAGTGTGATAATTTAAGTGACAAATAAGGCCATCTACACACTCTTAGTAATATTGCAACATGACAGACCTTTGACTGTCCATTTATACATTGAAAGTTGGCCATTTATACAATCATAGTAATAATATGGCACAATGAAAGGAGTTTGTAGTGTGTACTTATGAGGAAAGTTGAACATTTACACATTCACAGTATTTTGGTAAAATGTATTTTTTAAAGTTTAACATGGGGTCATTTAAACACTTATGGTAATTTGGTAGAGAGGGAGACATTATTGTGTTCTGAAGTGGAAAAGTAGGAAGTCCCAGAATATAAACAGACAATAGGTCAACTACAGGCTATGCAGCTTTGAACAGCAACCAAAAAAATGAATTAAATGGTACATTTCCAAGGAAAGCCATGCATTATTTTCAGAATGTGGTCGATCCATACACTAGCCCATGGTCACAGCTAAATTTATGTATGACCATGCATTGAGCCCAGGTGACGGTGTAGTGACCATAGTTGGCAGAACTCACATGGAGTCTAAAGTAGGTTACATGATGCATTTGTATAAATAACTCTGCCCCCCCCCCCTCATCTGCCAAAAATTATTGTGCCTTATGTGACTAACAAATTTACTTTGTAAAAAACTTAATAACAAAAAATTCTGCTTACAAAGGTCAAACTCTTTCCTGTACAACAGATTTGTCCAGTTAGTGACTAGCTACTACCTGCATTGAAACATTTTTCCAGGAAGAGGAACATGAATCAAAATTATTCCATTGTTGTTATATTTAGGAAAGTGAGTTTAAAGTATTGTGCTTTTGAATAAGACTGTGATAGGTTAGCAAACAAGTTAGTATGGAGCCTAGTATCCATTCAAGTTCCTTATACTATGGTCACCACAAAGTCACTAAAGCTCAGGCCACAGATGAGAGATTCAATTTCTGCTGTAATTTCAAATAGAAGACACAAGTCAAATTGTGTACACATTACAAGCTACAAAGTAATACTTTGGTGTGTGTATTTTCAACAGAAAAGCAGGACCATTTACACACCCTTGGTACCATGGTACAATGGAAGGCCCTGGAGTGTGATAATTTAAGTGACAAATAAGGCCATCTACACACTCTTAGTAATATTGCAACATGACAGACCTTTGACTGTCCATTTATACATTGAAAGTTGGCCATTTATACAATCATAGTAATAATATGGCACAATGAAAGGAGTTTGTAGTGTGTACTTATGAGGAAAGTTGAACATTTACACATTCACAGTATTTTGGTAAAATGTATTTTTTAAAGTTTAACATGGGGTCATTTAAACACTTATGGTAATTTGGTAGAGAGGGAGACATTATTGTGTTCTGAAGTGGAAAAGTAGGAAGTCCCAGAATATAAACAGACAATAGGTCAACTACAGGCTATGCAGCTTTGAACAGCAACCAAAAAAATGAATTAAATGGTACATTTCCAAGGAAAGCCATGCATTATTTTCAGAATGTGGTCGATCCATACACTAGCCCATGGTCACAGCTAAATTTATGTATGACCATGCATTGAGCCCAGGTGACGGTGTAGTGACCATAGTTGGCAGAACTCACATGGAGTCTAAAGTAGGTTACATGATGCATTTGTATAAATAACTCTGCCCCCCCCCCTCATCTGCCAAAAATTATTGTGCCTTATGTGACTAACAAATTTACTTTTCAAAAAACTTAATAACAAAAAATTCTGCTTACAAAGGTCAAACTCTTTCCTGTACAACAGATTTGTCCAGTTAGTGACTAGCTACTACCTGCATTGAAACATTTTTCCAGGAAGAGGAACATGAATCAAAATTATTCCATTGTTGTTATAATTACGAAAGTGAGTTTAAAGTATTGTGCTTTTGAATAAGACTGTGATAGGTTAGCAAACAAGTTAGTATGGAGCCTAGTATCCATTCAAGTTCCTTATACTATGGTCACCACAAAGTCACTAAAGCTCAGGCCACAGATGAGAGATTCAATTTCTGCTGTAATTTCAAATAGAAGACACAAGTCAAATTGTGTACACATTACAAGCTACAAAGTAATACTTTGGTGTGTGTATTTTCAACAGAAAAGCAGGACCATTTACACACCCTTGGTACCATGGTACAATGGAAGGCCCTGGAGTGTGATAATTTAAGTGACAAATAAGGCCATCTACACACTCTTAGTAATATTGCAACATGACAGACCTTTGACTGTCCATTTATACATTGAAAGTTGGCCATTTATACAATCATAGTAATAATATGGCACAATGAAAGGAGTTTGTAGTGTGTACTTATGAGGAAAGTTGAACATTTACACATTCACAGTATTTTGGTAAAATGTATTTTTTAAAGTTTAACATGGGGTCATTTAAACACTTATGGTAATTTGGTAGAGAGGGAGACATTATTGTGTTCTGAAGTGGAAAAGTAGGAAGTCCCAGAATATAAACAGACAATAGGTCAACTACAGGCTATGCAGCTTTGAACAGCAACCAAAAAAATGAATTAAATGGTACATTTCCAAGGAAAGCCATGCATTATTTTCAGAATGTGGTCGATCCATACACTAGCCCATGGTCACAGCTAAATTTATGTATGACCATGCATTGAGCCCAGGTGACGGTGTAGTGACCATAGTTGGCAGAACTCACATGGAGTCTAAAGTAGGTTACATGATGCATTTGTATAAATAACTCTGCCCCCCCCCCCCACCCTCATCTGCCAAAAATTATTGTGCCTTATGTGACTAACAAATTTACTTTTCAAAAAACTTAATAACAAAAAATTCTGCTTACAAAGGTCAAACTCTTTCCTGTACAACAGATTTGTCCAGTTAGTGACTAGCTACTACCTGCATTGAAACATTTTTCCAGGAAGAGGAACATGAATCAAAATTATTCCATTGTTGTTATAATTAGGAAAGTGAGTTTAAAGTATTGTGCTTTTGAATAAGACTGTGATAGGTTAGCAAACAAGTTAGTATGGAGCCTAGTATCCATTCAAGTTCCTTATACTATGGTCACCACAAAGTCACTAAAGCTCAGGCCACAGATGAGAGATTCAATTTCTGCTGTAATTTCAAATAGAAGACACAAGTCAAATTGTGTACACATTACAAGCTACAAAGTAATACTTTGGTGTGTGTATTTTCAACAGAAAAGCAGGACCATTTACACACCCTTGGTACCATGGTACAATGGAAGGCCCTGGAGTGTGATAATTTAAGTGACAAATAAGGCCATCTACACACTCTTAGTAATATTGCAACATGACAGACCTTTGACTGTCCATTTATACATTGAAAGTTGGCCATTTATACAATCATAGTAATAATATGGCACAATGAAAGGAGTTTGTAGTGTGTACTTATGAGGAAAGTTGAACATTTACACATTCACAGTATTTTGGTAAAATGTATTTTTTAAAGTTTAACATGGGGTCATTTAAACACTTATGGTAATTTGGTAGAGAGGGAGTGTTCTGAAGTGGAAAAGTAGGAAGTCCCAGAATGTAAACAGACAAGAGGTCAACTACAGGCTATGCAGCTTTGAACAGCAACCAAAAAAATGAATTAAATGGTACATTTCCAAGGAAAGCCATGCTGCATTATTTTCAGAATGTGGTCGATCGATACACTAGCCCATGGTCACAGCTAAATTTATGTATGACCATGCATTGAGCCCAGGTGACGGTGTAGTGACCATAGTTGGCAGAACTCACATGGAGTCTAAAGTAGGTTACATGATGCATTTGTATAAATAACTCTGCCCCCCACCCTCATCTGCCAAACATTATTGTGCCTTATGTGACTAACAAATTTACTTTTCAAAAAACTTAATAACAAAAAATCTGCTTACAAAGGTCAAACTCTTTCCTGTACAACAGAGATTTGTCCAGTTAGTGCCTAGCTACTACCTGCATTGAAACATTTTTCCAGGAAGAGGAACATGAATCAAAATTATTCCATTGTTGTTATGTTTAGGAAAGTGAGTTTAAAGTATTGTGCTTTTGAAATAAGACTGTGATAGGTTAGCAAACAAGTTCCTTATACTATGGTCACCACAAAGTCACTAAAGCTCAGGCCACAGATGAGAGATTCAATTTCTGCTGTAATTTTAAATAGAAGACACAAATAAGTCAAATCATGTACACAATACAAGCTACAAAGTAATACCCTGGTGTGTGTATTTTCAACAGAAAAGCAGGGCCATTCACACACCCTTTGTAATTTACACATTCATAGTATTTTGGTAAAATGTATTTTTTAAAGTTTAACGTGGGGTCATTTAAACACTTATGGTAATTTGGTAGAGAGGGAGACATTATTGTGTTCTGAAGTGGAAAAGTAGGAAGTCCCAGAATGTAGGCTATTCAGCTTTGAACAGCAACCAAAAAAATGAATTAAATGGTACATTTCCAAGGAAAGCCATGCATTATTTTCAGAATGTGGTCGATCGATACACTAGCCCATGGTCACAGCTAAATTTATGTATGACCATGCATTGAGTCCAGGTGACGGTGTAGTGACCATAGTTGGCAGAACTCACATGGAGTCTAAAGTAGGTTACATGATGCATTTGTATAAATAACTCTGCCCCCCCCCCCCATCTGCCAAAAATTACTATGCCTTATGTGACTAACAAATTTACTTTTCAAAAAACTTAATAACAAAAAATCTGCTTACAAAGGTCAAACTCTTTCCTGTACAACAGAGATTTGTCCAGTTAGTGACTAGCTACTACCTGCATTGAAACATTTTTCCAGGAAGAGGAACATGAATCAAAATTATTCCATTGTTGCTATATTTAGGAAAGTGAGTTTAAAGTATTGTGCTTTTGAATAAGACTGTGATAGGTTAGCAAACAAGTTACTACGGAGCCGAGAATCCATTCAAGTTCCTTATACTATGGTCACCACAAAGTCACCAAAGCTCAGGCCACAGATGAGAGATTCAATTTCTGCTGTAATTTTAAATAGAAGACACAAATAAGTCAAATCATGTACACAATACAAGCTACAAAGTAATACCCTGGTGTGTGTATTTTCAACAGAAAAGCAGGGCTATTTACACACCCTTTGTACCGTGGTCAAATGGAAGGCCCTGGAGTGTGACAATTTAAGTGACAAATAAAGCCATCTACACACTGTTAGTAATATGGCAACATGACAGACCTTTGACTTCGACTTCACAATTATGAAAAAGAAAAACAACACTTTGAAAAAGTAGGATCATTTACAAAGTAACACTGTAACATGGTAGAACGTGCGACTGAGGAGAGTGCACAAAGTCTTTTACAAACATCAAAGCCAACAAAGTTACAAATATGCCATGCTGAGAACCCATGTTATTTTGATATTGGGTAAGAAAGTCATTTCTCAGAAAAACAAATTCCTACAAACTGTCAAGTCAAACTTGCATATGAAGAGGAAAAACAGGAACTTGGAAAACTCTATGTCAAAAAGCCTTCAACATTGAATAAAATGTTTTGATGAACTATCCTAGTTGCTCTAGCTCATGTTAGCTGTCTTTCAAAAACAGGCGCCAAAAATCAAAACCTTACAGCACACGTTAGTATTGCTTTGTCAGCGAAAGGTTGAGATTTTGAAATCAGTTGGTGTGATAAGTGAGTAATTACAAGAATATGTAGCCTAGAATCAAAGCCAGTTCCGATGGCATTTATTGCTAGTGTAACACAACACAAAGGCTTGATGGTCAGACATTTCAAATACATTGAAAATTGACTAATTTTGATTGGAAAATGCATATATGAAAATTAAATTGTGTGGTAAATTTCCATGGCAATGCCATTATTTTAAAATGTCAGTACTATACCACACCTGGTGGCATCTAGTGAACAAGAAACTATGCACACGTGATTGTCGGCAACCATAGTTGGTGGAACTTAATACATAGTTACTTCACTAGGTCATATTTTGCATTGAATCTGTCCTGCCCTATCAGACCAAAGGCTATCTTTAAAAAAACAGCTTCTTAACAAACTCTGATTCCAAAGTTAACACCTATTTATGAAGTACAACAGTCAAACTCCTAACTCAGCAACTACCACTCTGAGAAAAGCCATAAAAACAGCTTCTTAACAAAACTCTGATTCCAAAGTTAACACCTATTTATGAAGTACAACAGTCAAACTCCTAACTCAGCAACTACCAGTCTGAGAAAGGCCATAAAAACAGCTTCTTAACAAAACTCTGATTCCAAAGTTAACACCTATTTATGAAGTACAACAGAGAATTATCAAACTCCTAACTCACCAACTACCAGTCTGAGAGAAACAACCAAAAAAAACCCAGCTTCTTAACAAACTCTGATTCCAAAGTTAACACCAATTTATGAAATACAGCAGAGAATTATCAAACTCCTAACTCACCAACTACCAGAGAAGCATCAATTTTCATTAAATGAAAACAATAGTAATATTAATGCCAATTACACTGCAGAAATCATGCATACACTACACTGCGAGTCTTATAATTTACACATCTTTACCCTTCCATCACCACACTTGTGACCCACATGATTACTACCACCTTTGTCTAGGGGTAGCATGAAACAAAGTATCACCTTTGACCTGCCACATCACCTAGGGAAGATTTGACTGGAGGCAAAAAAGGCCAAAGATGCCACTCTGTCCATACTTACCACCTTTACACAACCTTTACACAATGATTACACAGGTGGAAAGATGAGTAAAATGACTTTCTGTATTTTGATATTTAGTTATAGGAATCAAGACCTAAAGACATCCCAACCCCAACAAAGTTTATGCAATCAAGATGATCGCTATTTTGAAGCAGGCAAAGACTTACAAGCACTTTTCTGGATTTTATTATTTTCTTTGCCAATTTAACCTCTTTCTTTGCATGAGGTATCTACATGCTTTAATAGCATCAAAGTTTTGGAGTTAACAGCTCTCAAAATATGAATATTCTCCACACAAAATAGCTCATTATAGTGAACACATATTGCCTGGCCATGTGGGCTATAGCACTTGTTTATTACACCTGAGGGACTGTGAGTTACCAGAATCACATGCTATTTCCCCGAGGCCGAAGCCAAGGGAAATAGCATGTAATTCTGGTAACTCACAGTCACGAAGGGGTAATAAACAGGTGCTATAGCCCAAATATAGGCCAGGCAATATGTGTTTTATAATATACCTCATGAAAATCTTGCCCTCTTTTCTTGAGGTTGGCAGACGACATCGTTCGAAGCTGCCATTTTGACCTGCTGTGAATGTGCGGTGGTCACATGACCATGTAATAGTTGATGGAACTATTTCCCTAGGGAAATAGTCATTCTATTTTCCTATTATGTGACTGATTCTAGCGAATCATGGCACAGCATTATCACTAGGTATATTATAACTTAAATTATATCAGACAATGATGCTACTGAATGCACTCTACATAAGAATACTTAATTTCCACACATTGTGCACTATAGTATGATGTAGGGCATGAAAAGCACAAACAAAATGGCCACCGAGCAGCCATATTAGAACATGTGTCACAAAAGAAATAAACAAGCATGTATGTTACACTCGTGCCAAGTTTGCCAGAAATAAACTCAGTCTTGTCAAAAAAATATGACTTCAGATGCTC
Source organism: Glandiceps talaboti (assembly GCF_964340395.1). Lineage (NCBI taxonomy): Eukaryota > Metazoa > Hemichordata > Enteropneusta > Spengelidae > Glandiceps > Glandiceps talaboti. Next base: position 17,049,818 of record NC_135552.1, read on the forward strand.
ACATGCAGGAACAGATGGACAGAACCCAATATATGTGTCATTGACATTATCCAAGACTTCCTCCAGCAGGGATTGAACTTTTCAATCTCAAACACAACTTTTGAAAGCTACACCTGAAGCTTTCATCCTCTAACTAATCAACTTCATCAGCAGACTGAAAAAAATTGACATGAATTAGCTAAGCTAAGAACAAAAGGTGTTACTTACCATGTTTAGAAACATCACCACTCACTGGGTTAGTGAGTGATATTAACACTGTGACAGTGGTCCTATGCATGGGAAAGACTGAAATGGCTCCCATCTTTGTTTAAATGATCATGCAAGCAATTGTTAGTAAAACCAAAGGACAAGACAGACAAAAAGGATCTGAAGGGTCTAACATATCACATTAAATGTGGGGGCGGTAGTGATAGTCAGTGTGATCAAGACTGAATCGGGGAGATGGAAAGATCACTAAGCCAGTGAGTGGTGGTGTTTATAACATGTTAACACCTGCTGTTTGTTTATGTCAATTTCTTCAGTCTGCTGGTGAATACCTTAGTTAGACTGGATGAATGCTTCAGGTACAGCTTTTAAAAGTTGTTGTGTTGGAGAATGAAAATTTCAAATTTCAGTAGAAAATGGCTTATAGTATACCACACAGTTTAACCTACATAGTTACTTGACAGTGTTATTTTACATGAACAAACAACTAGGTCATGTGAAGCATTAAATAATTAGACATACCTCACTGTCACTGTCATCTACTGTGAGCTATGTGCAATATTGGTTATCACATGAGGGTTGACTAATCATGAATCAGTTAAAAGTCACAATTTGATCACTGCCTAGATAGGAGATAAACCAGACAATTCTGATCAATAGCAAAACCATACATTACATTTGTTGTTTGGTTCCTTTTTTTTCATATGCTATTGCTCTGGTTTGAACATGCCATTTTATTAATTTCCAGTCCCTGTTGCACAACACTTTCTCCTTCAATAGGCATTTTTCAGCTTCAGACTTTGTTACAACTTTCCTCTTTTGAATGTGAGACATGAAATGCCTGTCAATGGCTTCTTCTTCAGCCCTTGTCCATGGCACTCTTCGTCGAACAACTTTAGACTTTGTCCCAACTACATGTACGAAGAAAAAAGACCAATTTTCAGCAATATACTTTCACTGTCATCCTTGACATCAAGGAAGAACATTCAGCTGACATTGTTAATGATGTAAATGAGCAATTACAAGACACTGTAGCACTTAATAACTTTTGGAACTATCATAATGCTGTATGATCAATGTTTGTTTCAAGTTCCATCAAAGCAAACTTTCCTATTCTTTCTGGATTTACGCGCATTGATAAATATACAAATGAGCAATTAAGCAACAAAACTCTAGTCTTTTCGTACTCATGTTGCATCCAAATACTATGTCAGCCCACAACTGCTTGAAAGAAAGTGTGACACTAACAATTTGTTAGCATATGTACGTCCACATGTGCGTGGGGTGTGACAGTACTCCATATCCTGCAATGCAAGTAATCCATCGGACCCCTTCTCATGCATTGTCAGTTTTTATGCTCGAAGATCCTTGCTTAGCATTTGATACTGTCTATCAAGACATTTAGGGATTGATCTGACATTAGTACCAGAACAATAAAGTACACTGTAGTGTATTATAAAACACACATTGACCAGCAACAGCAACCTGTTCCCGAACGGGCTGCAAGTAACTTGAAATGAATGCAATTTCATTTGACTGGAGGAAAACAGTCTGATTCATTCTGGGTGACTAACTTTCCTCCTTGGGAACAGATATTGACAGAAGCCATCACAACCAGTCATTCTATGACAGTTTAGCACTTATTTTACACTTACCTGTGGTTGATCTATTTTTAGGTCCTGTAGACGACCCCTTCTTAGGTCCACAATTTTCTCTAATCTCTGGTTGACTTGTCTGATTATAATTATGTATACTTATTCTTTGTATTCCCTCAATGGAGGCTAATGAAAAAATTATAGTCACTGTGTAAAATATCAAGCCTATGCAGTAAAGATGGTATGTTCACAAATTATGCAACTCAAAATCACTGTTAGCAAAGACAAGAATTTTTGAATTCAAAAGAAAAGAGCTGCCAACCAACTATTCTTGCTGTATACCACACATTATAGCTATCACATATATATATATGTTAAATTTTATCTTGTGATTTCCCAAGTGATTCATAGTAAATATTTCTATACAGCTTGGATTGATACTCCAGAACCTGAAACAAACTGAATCACAACAAAAGACAAAAAATGCACCACACCACCCCAAAGGGTCATTAATGTATAAGTATGTCTTCAAGAAACAGTTATTACTTGTATTATTACTTGTAGGCATTTACAAGGATCTCATATCATTAAAAAACAAAAACATATTTAGAAATACAAGTATTTAATGACAAGACTGATGACACTTCGTATGTTCTTAAAAATTCTGACTTCTCAGCAGCACAGACAATTTTTAGATGTGCTACTGTTTTCATTTAACAACTGTTTTAAACATGTCCTTGTCCGATGTAGCATAAAGGAGAGCATTATTTTTTTTTAAAGTACAGGTGGACAATTAACTTACCTGGATTAGGGTCCACTTCTTTTTTTGCATCATCACAATCTGGATTAGGGTCCACTTCTTTTTGTGAATCATCACAATCACTATCACATGAGTCTTCCTCATCAGAAAGGAGTCCAGTAACTTCTGTTGGAGCAAACAAGCTTGAGTGAGGTCCTCATCATGACACAAAGAAATTGAGAGAGAAGTTACGCAGTGTTTTATTTAAGGGTGGTAAGTAGGTAAATGTTACCGGGGTTCCCCTGTCATTTTGTCCAATTGACACTTCAATTTTTCATCACTAATGTTACCGCAGTTCCCTATGAAACTAAACTTTATAACTTTGCTTGTGGAAAAAAACCCTCTGCACTCTGACCTACAGTATTTGTACAGTAAGTTCTAAGACTACATTATTTGCCAGGCAGGTACACATGTGCAAAAAGAAACTTCAATCTATGTTTTCAACTAAGATTTCCTCACCTTTGTAATCACAGATGAACTGTTTTGCAACATGGGGCTTATCCTTCTTTTCCCTTATATACCTCTTATACTCTGGCTGTCTAGAAACACGTCTACTGCGTGACATATTTTTTCTAAATCTATAGACAAAAGGATGTAAAAAAGTTTGTAAGTAAGGCTACAAAATATAACACAAAATGAATGAGTCAACAACTTTCTACCATCAGCAGGTTTTCCATAAAGATGACTTAACTGGTGCAACTATGCAAGGAATTTACGTAAAATATAATTAATACAAGATCTATATTCAAAACATTGCACTTGAAGGCACATTACATGCATGTACACAATGTACATGTAAAACAAAAGAATTTATGTTCCAGAGACAATGCACATGTCATAAAACCCACTGGTCCATTATTATGCTTACCTTGTGTACCTTTAGCCTCTGTAATTTGTAAATTGATAGTATTCTCTTAATGATACTACTGCAGCTTCAATTTTCTCCAGGAAATGAATTACATAAATTATGTAAAGTATCTGTGGCCAAACTTTCATCCAAATCCAAATAAATGACAAGATGAGCTATCCGACCTATCAAAAAGAATACAGGGAGATGACATTGAATAACCACTCACTAAAATGTAAATTCCAAATTGGGATCACAAGGCTGTTTTTGAAGTAAGTATAATAGATGGTATTACTGCAATTCTGAAAATAAACTGTATTAATCAATAGTACATAAGATGTTATGAAATAAGTATACTTGCACACTTATTCTATACAAACACTTAAAACTCAAAAGCAAAATAGAAATATGAGATCAAAAGAATAGATGGCCTTCTAAACACACACGCACACACATACATACATACATACATACATACATACATACATACATACATACATACATACATACATACATACATACATACATACATACAAACAAAGTGACACATACAAACTAATTCTTTATAGAAATTTACAAACTGTAAGAACTCAACAGCAAACAGAAGTCATGAAATAAGAACAGCAGACGGTTTCTTCTACACTTATCCTGTTATTCTCTATGCACGCTATTAAACAACTGAAAGAAGGATAAATCTACATGTATGTGTGGCAGCTGGTCTCTCTTCTAAAGTATATACTGAAAATCGATACACACACCCTTTAGAAAATTAAGCAACATGAAGGAAGTAGAGCAGATGGTCTTACTTTTACACACACAACACACACACAGTGTAATTCTCTATACAAAGGTATCATCTGTAGTAATAGTTAAAAGAAGTCACAAAATAAGAGCAGCAGATATATACCGGTAGTCTCAGTAGCTCTTCTACACACACACACACACACACACACACACTGATTGATCGGTACAAAGTTACATGGTGAAGTACCTCACTGTTCTACAAATAAACCGTTATTCCCTACACACTAACAACTCAAGGCAAAAATACAAACAAGTCATTGAAAATGACATAGACCCAGCTATGATTGGGTTTTAAGGAACTGTCAGTTTATGTTGTCATTTTCAAACCTGGTTAATGTTGTTTGGCCTCATATGGTTGTTTTTGATATCACTACTCTGTTCAAGCATGTATGGGTTATGGCTTTGGACATGAAAACTGCACCAACAAAATGGCTAGGCAGCCATATCGGATTGTATCACGACGAAAATGGATATGCACATGTATGTCACAGAACACTGTGCTAATACCAACTTTGAATGAGATCTATTCAAGCAAGTCTGAGTTATGGCTTTGGACATAGAAAATTCGAAAACAAAATAGCTGGCAGGCAGCCATATTGGATTGTATCATGACAACAATGAATATGCACATGTATCACTATGTCATAGAACACTGTCCTAATACCAACTTTGAATGAGATCTGTTCAAGCAAGTCTGAGTTATGGCTTTGGACATGGAAAATTCGCAAACAAAATGGCTGCCAGGCAGCCATATTGGATCGCATCACGACGAAAATGGATATGCACATGTATGTCATAGAACACTGTCCTAATAGTAACTTTGAATGAGATCTATTCAAGCATGTCTGAGTTATGGCTTTGGACATGGAAAATTTGCTAACAAAATGGCTGCCAGGCAGCCATATTGGATTGTATCATGACATCAATGAATATGCACATGTATGTCATAGAACACTGTCCTAATACCGACTTTGAACGAGATCTGTTCAAGCATGTCTGAGTTATGGCTTTGGACATTGAAAATTCGCAAACAAAATGGCTGCTAGGTGGCCATATTGGATTGTATCATAAAACAAATTGACGTGCATATGTATGCCATAGTACATTTGTATGTTGCCCCTGTACTTAGTTTGATAAAAATTGGTCCAAGCATCTCCAAGAAACAGCTGCGGGCGGATGGACGGATGGACAGACGGACGGAACCCAACCCATAAGTCCCCGTCCGGACTTCATCTGGCGGGGACTAATGTATGTAATGAGAGAAGTCAAACAGGTGGCCTGTCTTCTTCACAAACTGCTTCGGTTGTGATGTAATACAGGTAACAAAATATTTGTCACAAGCATCCCCAACAAATGACACCAACTGTCCATAGATAGTGACTTTTAACTACACATCATTCTCTTACTGGGGTAATGTCAATCACACTTGATGGGCTTGTCAAAATTCATTACAACTGCATGGGTCTATAGCAACTGTGAGCTTCAACAAAGGTCTCATTGACAATAAAAGAAATTTAGTGTAGTAATTAGTTCAAAATCCAGTACACACGCCATCCATTTAAAACTCCCTTTGCATCAAGTACATCATGCCCATGTACCTGATTACCAGTTAAGAATTTACCTATTAGTAGGTCAATTATTAGTCGTATATATATCTGTGACCAAACTGGGCATCACACCATAGCTACACACCTAATGACACTTTATAACATAAAGTCAGTCTTGATAACACCATTTGTGTAAATTTTAGCAGTGGCTGTCTATAAGCAGGTTTTCAAAGAGAGCAGCACTGTGGGAAATCAAAGCCCTTGTGATGTACATCAAGATGAGATATATTCAAACCAATGATTGGTGTCTGACACCAATCATAGGTTTGAATATATCTCATCTTGCTGGCCAGTAATTTCTGGGGCAATTCAGTTCTGCTGCAGTCACAATTACTTTTAATCATATTTTAATTTATTTGTCTGACCCTCAGCAAAAAATGTTGTCAAGAAATGTTGGTAGAATTGAGAACATTTCATTCATCAATGATGACATCATTGACAGAAACAATCTGTTGAGAACAGTAAAGTTCAATAAGCTTTTCTGAAGTGAATTTTATGAATAAAGCTGGTATTTCACCAAATTAACTTGCTGGAAAACAGATACTAGTCAATCCTTTCGAAATTTATTGTCTTAAAGATGATTATGTTTATGAAAACATACCATGAGGTTGATCGTTGAAAGCAAAGTTTCACAGGAAGCACATGCCAGTGTATGTGAAAATAATTTTTGAAATTAATTTGTCATCTTTTTAGAAATTCCCAAAATTAAATCAGAATAGGAATTCATATCATGCAGGGTTTGACACTGGAGTAAAAAAAAACACTATCCCACAGGACTAGTAAAATTGATAACATAATAGTCTTGAATTGGTGGTCCCGTCTTTCAGTGCTTTCAATTGTTCACTTTGGCTCTTCATCTCTCTTAGCTTTTGCTCTACTTCTAATTCACTTTTCCAAACGCCATATTTATTTTAAACCCTGTGTTCCAGTTGTACTGTCTATTTCTTTGTAGTTGTTTGTGCATCATCAGTTCCTTACTGTAATTTTGTTTGCTTTTTTATGTTTTGGGGCTGCTTCTATTTTGGCTTTCTTTATGTAGTTTGTCTTAATTTTTTATTTTTTATTTTTTTTTTGGGGGGGGTGAAGGGTAATAAGATATGATCATGTGGTCTTATTTCTAGCTTAAATATAACATTCTGGTACACATTAGTCTGACTTGCATTTTTAAGGACAAAAATTACTTTCCCATACAGCAAGTCTCTATAGTGTCATCCTTAGGGCTTACTAGAATGTATTCACAACATAAAAATAAATAAATCTGAAGGTTACCAGCAGTTAGAGTAAAATTTCGTTACTAATTACACTTAGTCTATTTTCATGTCTATGTACTTCCGGGTTGACATATTAAACGTTAAACGTGATACAGTTGGCCCTATAACTACTAAGAAATGACAAAACCAATCGTAAAATAAAGTTCAGGATTTTGATTTTTTTCAAACTGAATATCAATATCCACTACACATTCAATAACTGGTTTCGTGTTCCCAAAAACACGATCTCGCAACACAGAACGGAATCGTGTTATTGTTACTGTTAGCAGTGCCACATGGCTTCAATGTAGGCTGTACCCAGTAAAAATTACGATCATCACAGCAAAAACATAGAACACGTTGTTTTCTTGCTGAATAAAATCACTGACACAAAATAAAAGAAGTATTGGACCCTCAAACTAATGTGATTTGAAATTCGACGCACCGATAACAACACGATCAAATTGCGTCATCGATTTTGACAGCAACCATTGTTATGATTGAGCTTCACTATAGTCAGTTCAGTTGAACGTGGCCGGACGAACGCTTACGTCCAATTTGTACAGTGATTTTATAAAGGGAGCTTTATAACCTACCAAATAAATAACTCAGAAACGTAGTTTAGATAGCAACTGATCTGAAAATTACTGTTTAGAAAGACTACGCACTGTACATAAATACGAAATCATGCGAGATCGCCTGTTGGGCGACTTTCCCACAGGGCGTGCTTTTCGAAAACTACACAACATAAGCTGTTATGGCACGAACTCATATAAAATCTACCCCGTTTCCAAACTGATAATTTTATCGCGAATACTCGGAATAGACAATCAGAGTTGGTTACAATAGCAAATTAAAAATCGAATGAATTTTACCTTACGGTGACCGTGAATCCGTATCGCCACCATTTTGAATGCTGAGCTCCCTAATATTGAAAAGTCACTATCCCGTATGTAGGATAGGACTACATGCGCATTTTAGTAAGTTTTATTGGTCCTTACAGAAAGTTACTAGACTCGGGATAGCGGGCCAGTGTGTATATCGAACCAAAATCCTTATGCTTCCTTATTTGAGGTACTATTAAAAACGTGAACATTTGACCTTTGAGTTAGCGAATAGCGGGACTGAGCTGAGTAGCGACTACGTAACTATCTGTAAGTTTATAAAATTACAAATGGTGAACTTCCGCCATGTGAACTTGCGTCATTTTTATTGTAACAATACTATTAAACATGGCAAATATACATGTACAAGAACATAATTAATATCTCTGTAATAACCCATGGTAAAGTTTAAATTCTGTGCTGTCCACATAAACAGGGTCTATATTTTCATTCATTTGTGACTTTTCGTTTTTCAGTACTCTTGGCTACGTGCTTTCGTTTTTCAGACTGTTGCCATCAACTAAAATTTTACAGCCCTTGAAGATCACCCCTGTCTGGAACATGAGCGACTACTTTTAGATAAAAAAACACACATTCAAGCAGATGAATGCACCCATCCTTTGATGAAAGGTTTGACAATACTAACTGCTGAAAATTTGGACAAAAATATATGAATTCAAAAACGTCTACAGCACAAAGATGTATATCATATGAGCGGCCATATTCAATCGAGTTTGCTCACTGTGACGGACACACAATAATAGTGTCGCCAATTCTGAAATAATGGTCTTAAATGATAGTCATTATTAGCAAAGTATGAATGGTGGATGTACTAACCTTCAGAAAAGGAAACTCCAACGACAGGACTTGCCATGAGGCAGTGAATGCTCCCTGGAGCTGGAAGTACTCATAAGTGAACAGCAAACTTACACGAGTTCACTCACTAGTTACAGAGATACGCGCATGCGCACATGAACGATTTCAACTCTTGGTGGCGCTATGTGCCTAGAACATGTGTGCGTGCTTTCCTGGTGACTTTTGCGAACACTCACGCCGATTTTCGCACATATTATATTTTTGACAAAAAAGTAGGACCATCGCTGAGAACATTTCTAGGCATTTTTTATGCCTTTTTAAGCGTATTAGGAGGGCCAAAAGTGTGAAGCCCGAGTGCGTGGCTTCACAACATTTTGTGGCTTTACAGCGGTGGTGGTTTCGGGGGGTAATGGATTGACATTTGATAAAACACACACACACACACACACACACACACACACACACACACACACACACACACACACTGATCAAATAATATACACGGACAGTATTGACTAAAGGTTCTTAGTATTTTTCGTACCTTCTTGTGTAATTGTAACACCGAACCTCCAGCTTTCTAATATGGTTAACGCTCTCAGCACTTTTGACACGGCAGCTTGACATCGCCAACAGATTCGTTTCGATAACTCAGGCCTCCCAGTATAACCTACTCCGAATATTTTTACCAGCTTAGAATTCAGAGGTTCCTTTTCAACGCGGTAACAACTACCCAAACATCCCCTTGCTGCTGTACGCAAAAATACATTGCAAAGGCGACATAAATCGTCTCTTTCAATAGTAGTTGTAGTAGCGGAGCGCTTTGGAGGCGCCATATTTCGATTGCCGGATGTGACATATTTTGTGTGACGTTATCAACACATTCACATTCACATTTGCAACGTCACACTTTCAGATCGGCACATTCGAACTTACAAAGTGAGCCCACGAACCGTATTAATTAAGAAGAAAGAAGTACATAACTAAATGTTAATAATCATACACAAACAAACAAACAAACAAACAAACAAACAATATGTGTTATGTGTTCATGAACATACCATTAGCACATGAATATTATCGATACATGTTTATATGGGCCTAAATCTGAATACTAAAACAATACAAAAAGCGAATTCATAAAATATATATCTGAAATTTGGCAAGAACATTCTTATTGTTCACGACATGATGATCCCATCAGTGATATGCAAATTAGGGCAAACAAATGTGTATTTTTGGCAAAATATCTTTAATTCCAAACTACTAAGCAGATTAGGCTGAAATTTAATGGGGATGCATGTGGAGGTGTATAGAAGAAGAAATATAATTATTTCATCAGTGATATGCAAATTAGGTGTAAACTGAATTTTGGTCAAAAGTGTATATCTCAAAAAGTACCTGGTTAATGAGACTGAAACTTGGTGAGCTGTTTCTCGAAGTGTTATTCTGCAGATTTTCTTCAAAACATTTTGGCACAAATGGCTCTAGCAACCATGACCACGCCCTTAGCAACAACCAAATGGCAGTATATTTTGGTCAAATAACATCATCTGGTAGGCAAGCGAGTAAACATTCAAAAAGTGTATGCAAATACCCTTAGCAACCATGACCACGCCCATAGCAACAGCCAGACGGTGGTGTATTTCACAAGATAACAACGGGGATTCTTAAACAAATGAACAAACATTCAAAATGTATGAAAATATGCCTAGCAACAAATAAACTTGATTATTATTAAGTTCATAACATTAATTTGCCAGCAGAAGTTTTTTTTTTACCAAAACAACATTTTTAAGCCTCCTGTATGTTTCCATGGAAACAGCTATCCTATTTTACACAATTTGTGTTACATTGGATAGCACCGACTCATACATTCCAAAAGCAAGGAAACTGTTGCACTATGTTTTATATCAAAATGTGTACTGTGGTGATTTTTGGTTACCATGGCAACATATGTTCATAAAATGAGCCCTTTTTTACTTCAGCATAACAAACTACCCTGCTTAGGATGGTTAATATTCAGAAACACTTGACAATTATTAAAATTATTATTATTTAATTACTCATCCATACAACTTCAATGTATATGTACCCACATGTATGTTATGTATGGATGAGTATATATAAAAACATACCCCATGCACAACTGTTTGTTTATTTATTTATTTGTTGTTCAACGGTTCCTGAGCTCCCTGTGTTTATAACTAGTGATGTTAGGGATAACAGAAGGTTTCTATAATGTTGTGAAGTCCACGTATAACCCTTAGTATGAAGTGAAATTGGCAAATTGGCAAATTGGATTTCAGATGGGATTCTTTCCACGCGGGGTAATAAAACAAGTTTGCAATCTTTCACCAACACGTTTTATTATATTTCTAAATGATAAATCAAGAGATAATTCTCCAATTGAAATGGGTGATTTAAAAGTAAATTGTTTGTTGTATCCTGATGATTTAATTCTGATGTCAAAATGTGCAGATCAAATGATTGTGCATATTGTATGGGTAACCAAAAGCCTTGTGATGAATAAGATGAACATTTCTTTTTAATCATAACAATATTCACAGTTGTGCTATTAAAAAAAAATTACATTGAAGTTAGCAGAGCGCATGTGTTCAGTAAATCTTGCTGGTGTAGCTATTTTAATTATTAATTTGCATAATTAATTATTTTCGGTAATCAGGCAATATAGTTTGGTTAATCAAATTGCCAATTATTAAGGTATACCACGCATGATAGCTCTACCTAAGAATTTTGCATTCCAACAATTTCTATTTGTAGGAACAAAAATATAAAGTATTTGCCCTTGGATGCCATTCAGTTTACAATCTGAGGTTTAAAAACAATGTTTTCAGTTGAAGGATATTTAGATTCTCTCTAGATCGTAATATTATATGGTTAGACCCACGCATCTAAAACCCCAGGCATCTAAAACCGCAGGCTCTAATATGTGAACAGATGTTCAGCCTGTTTATTTCCTTTGTCGAAAAGGTTTGGTCTCTCTTTTTCTGTTTCTTTTTCTCTTGTTGGTGTCACGTATGTACATAGACACAATGGGTGATGACTCTGCTTGCCGAAATGTGACAGTAGTACTGCTGTTATACTGGTTGACGTTGGTCATTTTAACCATTTTCGGCTTAATGTCTTTTGGGCATTTTGAGATAGGTAAGGGCATTTACTGTAGCAAAGTCTACTTCTTTCATGTAATGTCATTGTCATTGAAAAAAAGAAAGAAAAAAAGAGCGTATATATAGTTGCGAGGTATCAAACAAGGCTAGCTTTCTGATACTCTATATGGTATTTATGGATTTGGTGTTTACATGAAATAAGATGTATGTGTTTAGCATCACTGTGATATTCTTGTCAATTTTAAAGGACCATTTACAAGTAGCCTAGAAAGCAGATTGTTCAATATTAAAAGAGTACAACATCTGCTTTTGTAAAGTAAAAGAAATATCGAGAGGGAATTCACTGGATAACACATATTAGCATGTATATTTTGATCAGTTGACAATGCCACTGCTAATGTCGAACTATAACCATTTTTTTGTCATAAAGGTCAATGCCATT